>NC_068984.1:43730382-43731498 GCF_001194135.2 Octopus bimaculoides | reverse complement strand
TATATACATATAGTACAGACACACGCACACAGAATCACATCTAGAAAGGCATATGAGTAAAATGGGGTTCAGTACCTCAGGTAAACTGTTTTTATTTATTAAGTAATCTTCCACTCCATATATACTCGAGTTTTTACTAAATAAAAGTCTGAATCATTGCATATCCTCTGAAAACAAGTAACTATGATAATTAAAACGAAAACTGACGCAAATACCCTAATGAATGTTTTTTTTTTTTTTACTAAATATAATTACAAGGTAGTCTTCCTTATTACAGTTTAAATTATTCTTGTAACATTTCAAACAATCATTGGTGTTTACCGTATCGGCCTTGTTCTTTCGCTGAACGTTTTGCAAGTAGCTCGTTTGAAGATTTTGATGTAGGGGAAATATTATCTAAGAGCTGCACCTGAATTGTTGTGACCTGCCATACAATTAAATGAAGATACAACACATTAAGCAAGCTCTTTCAAGAGATTTGTCAAGAAATCTACCTGATCTTCAAGAAATCTACCTGATCTTCAAGTACATCTTGAAGAAATCGCGACAAAGATTTATCGACAGCCTCAACAAAGATATTTTTTTGAGCAAGAGTTCATAACTGTTCTCTCCAGGAAGCAATTCCTTAAATTCGCAAAATATTGATGTACCTCGTAGTATCTCAAATGTTAAAAAGTCATGGGAACTATGAAATGAAATATTATTTATATATCATAATACTTTATATATACCGGTTTCAAATTTTGGCACAAAGCCAGCAGTTTGAGGGAGAGATAGGCCTACTACGTCGACCCCAGTTTTGCCTGGTACTTATTTTATCGACCCCAAAATGGATGAAAGGCAGACGAAATGTCATTAAGCATTTTGCCAGGCGTACTAACGATTCTGCCAGCTCGCCACCTTTCAATACTCTTTTACTCTTTTACTTGTTTCAGTCATTTGACTGCGGCCATGCTGGAGCACCGCCTTTAGTCGAGAAAATCGCCCCCAGGACTTATTCTTTGTAAGCCTAGTACTTATTCTATCGGTCACTCTTTGCCGAACCGCAAGGTGACGGGGACATAAACACACCAGCATCAGTTGTCAAGCGATGGTGGGGGGGAAAACGCAGACACA
>NC_068984.1:43729045-43729936 GCF_001194135.2 Octopus bimaculoides | reverse complement strand
TATATATATATATATATATATATATATATGAACACATATATACGTTCATATACACACACACACATATATATATACACATACACATATATAAATATATATATGTATATATATATATATACATATTAATATGGGGTGAGGGTTAGTGCTTGTTCATAATGCCAAATCACTATTACTGATTGAATCATAAAATACCTTCCTTTTATGTCACGCACTTGTACCTTATAGAAATGTATGAGCTATTTCCTTCTCTTGTAAATATGAAAATCTTCAGGCCTTAGCTTGATTTACATGCAATTGAAATGATTGTGATGTAGAGCGCTTTAGTTTGACTATCATTATAGAGGTTAATTTAACCGTACAAATCAATTAGATAAGTTGTATAAATTGTTAATTGGATTCCTTTCAGAGTTTCTTTCTATTTAGAAGTGAAATGACACTGAATTATGTTTGGATAATTTTGCCGCAAGCATGCCACTTTGAAACACTTAATAATTTATTGGTTAAACTGCCATAGTTTTCACTTTATTCTACTGGTGATGATGATGATGATGACGAGGAGGAGGAGGAGGAGGATGACTATAAACATAGAAATAATAATAATAATAATAATAATAATAATAATAATAATAATAATAATAATAATAATAATAATAATAATAAAAACCTGCCAGGAATGCATAAAAAGCTGGCAGAAAACTTTAACAACATACTAGCAGAGCCAGAGACAATGCCTGAATGGGTCACGAAAGGGAAAACCATCTTAATCACCAAATCCACAGAAACGGAGAAACCACAAAACTATAGACCTATAACATGTCTCCCTACGATCTACAAAGCCTTTACTGCAATAATATCGCAGAGATTACGTAAGCACCTGGAAAATAACAACCT
>NC_068984.1:43726276-43727220 GCF_001194135.2 Octopus bimaculoides | reverse complement strand
AAAAGAAATGGAAAAACTTTCAAAATACAAAGATCTGGAAATAGAGATAACTCGAATGTGGAATCTAAAAACAGAAACAATTCCTATCATAGTAGGTGCCTTAGGTATAATAAAAAAAATATTCAGACAAATACATAACAAAAACACCAGGACTTATAAATATATATAACATACAGAAAATTGCACTACTGGGCACTGCATACATTCTACGCAAAACACTTTCAATACAGTAAACATAAGAGCACCACAGCAAACCACAGCACATACCCAAGGCGCACAGAGCTGCGCTCGGTAGTGAAGTGAAAGCACGTTATAAAAATAAAACTACTGAACAATAATAATAATAATGATAAGGATGCAGTACCATGCAGTGGCTCTCATGGCTTCTGATCTTAATTGATGGATGCAGTACCAGGCAGTGGCTCTCATGGCTTCTTATCTTAATTGATGGATGCAGTACCAGGCAGTGGCTCTAATGGCTTCTGATCTAATTGATTGGAAGTGTTATCATGTACATTGTTTTGTCTTGGTATAAAAGATGGGCTACAACAAATATTTTGCTTAATTCCACAGATTTGCTTGTCAGTTGTTTGACCTTAACCAGTTGAGCATGTCCCTTGGTGGCTGACGATATGTGCACCTCTGATCACGAGAAGTAGCCATGTGTTGAGAGGAATTCTTTGGGGTTTGGATTTTTCACCTTTGGAAGCATGGATGGGCGTTTAGTTCAACATCCTTAAACAACCCTTATTCAGGGACCTTTTGAGCATGATGGGCTACTCAACCTGAAAAAAATTCTAACTGGGCCTTACATGCATGTTCCAGAGTTGAATTACTCAAACCCCGAAGAATTTCTTTCAATCTATGATGCTCTCTCACTACGCCTGCTCGTGATCAAAGATGCACATATCGTTAGCCAATATATATATATATATATACATATA
>NC_068984.1:43721573-43725995 GCF_001194135.2 Octopus bimaculoides | reverse complement strand
AGAGATTTACAAGCATACCGGTTTCGTAATAATACTAGTCATTGCTTTATCGTCAGCCAATATATATATACACAGAGCTCACATCATCCAATGGCATCAGTAGGTACTATACCGGTATGACAGATAACGACTTCAAGGGAAGTTACTACCAGAACATGCACGTATTCAGATATGTGTGTGTGTGTGTGTGTGTGTGTGTGCGCGTGTGTATGTTTATTTGTGTGCGTGTGCATGTATGGATGTATGCCTGTATGGTAAGAAGAAGAAACCTGCCACTTTTGCTTGAACTTAATGTAGAATTTTTTAATTATAAATCTAAGGCTTTATAAAGTTTTTTTTTAATTAAATGTAACTAGTATTCATCTAAAAACTAGATCCAATCGATTTGAATTCTTATACTGTCCAAAAACTTCTATCGGCTGCTTTTTATCATTATCTCCATTGCTTGTTGTTTTTAGCTTTTAAACAGTTCTAGAAATAGATTTATCTACAATATTATCTTAAGCAATCTTAGTTTGTATGTTATCAGGCATCAGTTTTTCTGATATGTTCAAAACCATTTCAACTATCCCCATACAGCTTTTCGATTGCATACTCCATTGCGTCTTTTCAAAGTTAAAGATTGTGATTTGAGAAAATTTATCTCCAACTTCCAATGAGTTGCTCGACCTTGACCCCCTATATGGTTTCTTGTTGGCTCAAATGAGGCTGTTAGGTAGAAATATACTTAGATGTGTGTGTACGTATTGATGTTTGTATACATTCATACATATATGCATATACACATATATATATATGTGAGTATATGTGTGCATATTCAGATATGTATATATTTATATTCATGCATATATATGTGTGTGTGTGTATGTGTATATATATATATATTTATATATGTATTATGAAAAAGTGTGTATATATATGTGTGTGTATGTGGGTGTGTTTGTCTGTGTACTCGTCTGTGTCTGTACATATGTTAAATGTGTATGTACGAATACATACAGGTACGCTTGTACTCAAACACACATGTAGCTGATGTCAAGAAACTAGATATTTTTAAGATATTTCATAGATTTTACTGACTCTTGACAGTCAGCTGGTCTTATTGATTCAGTGTTCTTTTCAGCAAACTGCCAAAAGAAAACAAAAGTACGTATACTTTACCCTATAACAACATTGTCAAAATTTTACTTTTATTCCCTTTCTATTCATCATTTTATCTTTTGAAACAGGGTATCCTGAATGTGTTTAACGAGATGTTTCGTGATATCTGTTTACAACTTAAGGCGGTGAGCTGGCAGAATCGTTAGCACGCCGGGCGAAATGCTTAACCGTGTTTCGTCTGTCTTTACGTTCTGAGTTCAACTTCCGCCGAGGTCGACTTTGCCTTTCATCCTTTCGGGGGTCGATAAATTAAGTACCAGTTGCGTAATGAGGTCGATCTAATCGACTGAATACCTCTCCCAAAAATTTCAGGCCTTGTCCCTATAGTAGAACGGATATCTATTTCAACTCACTGTTTTCTGGATTCAGAAGCAACTCTCTATCACAGAGAAAATGAATTCTGTACTTCTAGTACTTGTGTTCAAGTATTACAGATGTTCAGTATCCATGCTAGGTCACCAATATGAGAACTCAAAGTGACTTGTTTAGTCTGCATATATATATTTAATATTTATGGCTGCATATATATTTAATATTTAGTCTGCATATATATTTAATATTTATGGCTGCATATATTTAATATTGTTACATAGGGAAATTTTATTGCAACGTATTTTTTACGCAAACCTTATCGGCGAGATCTATTAATTTCATACATACATACATACATACATATATGGTGTGTCTGTGTGCTTCCCAACCACATGGTTCCAGATTCAGTTCTGTTACGTGCACAAGTATCCTTGCGCAAGTATCTTCTACAATAGCCTCGAGCCAACCAAGGCCTTGTGAGTGGATTTAGTAGAGGAAACTGAAAGAAGCCGTCGTGTGTGTGTATCTGCCCCCGACCACCACCAACACCATTTGACAACCGGTTTTGGTATGTTTATTTCCACGTATTTTTACAATTTGGCAAAATAAACCGATAGAATAATTACCAAGCTTTAAAAAAATTAGTACTGGAATCGATTCGTTCGACAAAAATACTTCAAGGTGGTGCCCCAGCATGACCACAGTCTAAAACAAAAAAAGACAAACTATGACACTGTGTGTGTATGTGTGTGAGTGTCTCTGTGTGTATGTGTGTGCGAGAGTGTGTACGTGCATGTGTATGTATTTATCAGTGGCAAGCAGTTAAAAACTGACGTGGCCATCATTACTCAGTTTCCGAGACATGAAAGTACATGTCTAATCAATCATCTATCCACGATTACAGAAACCCTACTCGCTAGCAACTCTTGAATGTAGTTCTTTCTTGTTTGATGGTAAACTAGGTTTCCTCTAGAGAAGGTGGCTCACCTAGTGAAACTTTTGCATATCTTTGCATAATACAATAAAGTTATTGAGTTGTAAAAGAATTACTAAAATGCAAAACTAGTAACTCGACTATTACTTTTATCAAAACTGTAGGTAACTCCTGACAATAATGCCAATTTCCCTGGTATTATTGTCTGTCAGTTTCGATCGATTGACCGATAATAAGTCAGAAATTTTGTAATTACTTCGAATTTTCTGTTGAGGGACACTTCGGATTACTTCTGAATATACAGCTTTACATACTGGAAGATCCTGTAATTACGTAATCGATAGTCCTCAAAATTATAATGATGTCATTGGTGGGCAGGCTTCCAAAAGAAACAGGACCTAAAGGCGTGTGGTTACATATCTTCTGAAATCGTTGGCAGAACGCCCATACAATTCCTCTGGACACTATCTACTGGAGGGAGTGTAGCTCCATTTAGACTTTTAAGAAAAAAAACTATCAGCGGTTAAGAAGCTCAATTTTGGCTTTTGCAGATGGATTGCAGGAGGTTCGCTCGGCAAATGTATCTATTCACCCATCGAAAATGGCAAATTCTTTATAAATACTAATCTTACTCATTAATTTAATGACAAATCTTAATGAAACTTTTGTTATACTCCTGCTTGAAATTTGGTGGCATTAAGTGTGGCAGCACACCCAGTACAATAACCACCATATGCCTATCTTATGTGTTATGTAACTTGGGAAACGATGTTATCTAAGCAAGAACAGCTAACGTTAATATCATGTTGGTTTAAAAGTTGGTGATATTTACCACAAACTTATCACAAATTAGTGCCTTACAAAAAAGACTAATAGTTTCTAACAATGTTTGTGGCTTCTTATAAAAATATTTGGGAATAATAACCAGATAACTTTACATACAGATTTGGGAGTGTTCTTGTAAACTTTTCAATGAAGGCACTCTTAGTTTGAACTTCTAAATAGTAAGAGACGATTTCCCTCTCTTAGGATCAGCAGGAGCTCTTCTAACGTTTGCTGCTATATTGCTAACTATAGGCGTTGGGTTTGAGAGGGATTCTTATGTGCCAGTATACACACACTAACAGTGGAGGCGCAATGGTCCAGTTGTTACGGCAGCGAACTCGCGGTTTCGATTCCCAGACCGGGCGTTGTGAGTGTTTATTGAGCGAAAACACCTAAAGTTCCACGAGGCTCCGGCAGGGGATGGTGGCGAACCCTGCTGTACTCTTCCACCACAACTTTCTCTCACTCATTCTTCTTGTTTTTGTTGTGCCTGTAATTCAAAGGGTCAGCCTTGTCACACTGTGTCACGCTGAATATCCCCGAGAACTACGTTAAGGGTACACGTGTCTGTGGAGTGCTCAGCCACTTGAACGTTAATTTCACGAGCAGGCTGTTCCAGTTGATCGGATCAACTGGAACCCTCGACGTCGTAAGCGACGGAATGCCAACAACAACACACACACACTAACACATACACCATCTTCCCTTTTGGCTTTTTATAAGGGCTGTTATTATCTTGTCTTAAGAACAGTAATGTTTAAAGAAATTAACACTTGATATACATGCGTGTGTATATGTGCGTGTGCACGCGCGAGAGTGCGAGTCTGTGTGTGCACTTGTAGGAAAATTTGTATGTTTGTGTAAGCAGAATGCTTTCTTTGTGCATAGTTATTACACAAGCACGCAGAGATACGTGCAATCACAAGTATACACAATAGTGTAGCAACAGCCGAATGGGTCTTTTCGCTGAAAAACGGCAACAGTTGAATACATATATCTGTGTTTGTGTGTGTGTGTGTGTGTGTGTGCGTGTGAGTTTGTTTGCGTGTGCGTATGTACGCTTGTATATATATATATTATATACATGCAACTATCTATCTATCTATCTATCTATCTATCTATCTATCTATCTATCTATCTATCTATTTATCTCTCTCTCTCTCTCTCTCTCTCTCTCTCTCTCTCTCTCT
>NC_068984.1:43719732-43720941 GCF_001194135.2 Octopus bimaculoides | reverse complement strand
TATATATATATATTATATTATATTATATTGTATTATATTATATTATACACATGTTTGTGTGCGTGTGTATGTGTGTGTTTCTGTATGTGTAGGTTTATTTGTAAAAGTTTACCGGATACCAAATGAAGGATATAAAAAAAGGAAAAAAAAAAACCCTCTTAAAGAGGCGAGAAAATTTTTTTTTTTTCCCGGGTCGTTGTTATTTCGTCTTTCTCAGCGCTGTTTTCGGCTTTTTCACTGTCGTCGTCATCATATCAACGTCATCGTCGTCGTCGTTGTCATCGTCGTCGTCATCATCTTCATCAATTATTATTAGTTCCTTGTATCTCTATTGCGCCTAATAGTTGTGAATTCAATTCTTGTTTGAGTCACGTTGCATTCATAATTTCTTCTTTTTTTTTTTTCGTTTTGCCCCTGTATTGGGGCGTATTTTTTTTTTTCTTTACAGAGATGCTTCTCTTGTTTATTGTTGCATTCACAGCTTTTATCTTTGTTATGATCCTTTTGTTAAGGTGGTTTTCTCGTGTTTGCCTTTGTCCCTACGTTCGCACTTCACATCCTATCACCGTTCTGGTTACATGCTATTACTGCGCTAATATCAGTAACAACAAAGGCGGCAGCTGCAGCCAATGCAATGAGTGAAAACAGCAGCAGCATTTTCAGTTAATACTGCTGTTGTTGTTTGTCGCTTTTATTGTTGTTATTGCTGCTGCTGTTGCCGCTGTTGCTGCTGCTGAACTGGGTGATTTTATTTCACGACTATAGCGAAAGAATAAAATGGCGGATTTGATAAAGACTCAGACAACAGGTGGCAGTAGTTGTTTGTGTGACCGTCGAGGTAGTAGCAGCTGTTTGACAGAAATAGTAGTAGTGCCAGTAGTCGGGGTAATAGCTGTGATAGTGGTGGTGGGAGGTGATGATCGTTGGTAGTAGTACAAGTGGCGGTAGTGAGAGAAGTAGTATTAGTGGTGGTAGTAACAGTGCTTCTAGTAGTGATGGTATTGGTAATGCTAGTAATTTTAGTGATGGTTATGATGATGATGATGATGGTGATGTTAAAAGTAGCTGCACTAGTAAGAGCTAATAGTGATACTAATATAAAGAATAGATATACTCGTAATAATAGTAACAGTTGGGATTGTAGTAGTAGTAGTAGTAGTAGTAGTAGTAGTAGTAGTAGTAGTAGTAGTAGTGGTGGTGGTGGTGGTG
>NC_068984.1:43712443-43716209 GCF_001194135.2 Octopus bimaculoides | reverse complement strand
ATATATATATATATACGTTATTACATCTGTATAATTACATACATATTCCTATTCAATTTATAAGGGTATCCTTTTTACTACCTCGTCAGTGGCCTTCGTCAAGTTTTGAAACGCCTGTCCCCTAATGGTAATTTCTAGTATAGCCCTTTATCATTTTTATTTTAATTTTTCTGCGTGTATTTTCCGATTTTTTAAGACCAGTTATTCGAGATGTACTCTGTGATTCAGGAAATTTGGGCACAATACATCGTGTTCCAGTTTATATTTCTTAGTCTTCCAAAAACTATAGATGCTAGTGTGGGCTGTCGTTTCTTGGCTTCTATAGATTCATGAAGCTGACAGCATTGACATGTCGCACAAAGTAATATTAGGTGTTATTTGTACTTTTCCATTAGGCCATAATCATAAGCTAGATATTACAACCATATGTACACATATACATACATACGAACACAGACAGACAGACAAACAGACAAACAGACACACACACACACACACACACACACACACACATACACACATATATATATATAGGTCAAAACAGTTTGATTCGAATTCGCTGATACTCAGAATTTCAAGCGAGATGCTGATCAACCATTGGGAAGATCCATGCATATAACTCCCAATAAATGTGTTGTGTGCCCTTCTTTCATTTGTTCACTCACTCGTGTGTGTGTGTGTGTGTGTGTGTGTGTGTGTGTGTGTGTGTGTGTGTGTGTGTGTGTGTGTGTGTATACGCTATTTGGCAAGAAAACAACGCAAAAGAATGACAACAGACAAAAACTATAAACACAATCTCAGGAAAATGGCACAAAGATTCAAATAGATATATGAGGCTATTCACTAAAACTGCCTCAGCCCCAATTATGGCCTTGAGACTGTGATGGCAATGAGTTCATGCCAATACCAAGTGACTTCCCCCATATCATCTATTACGAACCACAATAGCAGACTTCACCAAGTCCTTGGGATTGTGAGGCTGCAGGTCGGTTCCCTGCTACCCGACAATGTCACAACCGTAGTTGTTTAAGCGCTTCACATGAGGAGACCTGGAGGTCCATGAGAGGTTAGGAATCACATATGATCACTCTTTCTGTACCTCGATGCACATAAACTGCACTCATTTCGTCAAGTAGGAATTGTACTTGCTGTCCTCGTGCACCACACAGCTGTTTAATTAACTGGTTTATCTTCGGTTGCTTGGCCATGACTCACATCGATCTCTTGGGCTAAGAGTTTAGGTTGACGGTGTCCTAGATTTGTCAGACGAACCTGGTCATCCTGACAATGTCTAATTGCTCATAAGACTTTTTTCTCTTGACTACGGATGACACCGCTCACCAGAGGTCTTCAGCTGATCCACTACTTTGAACAAGAAGGACCTAGCCATGTTCAAGAATTTGACAATTTTCGAGTAGCTTTGGTTAATGGATAGATCCATGAGCACGACGGTGTCATATAGAAATATGCCATATTGGTTTTATCGATCTGTCTGAAAGAGTGTTCAAAAAAGTTTAAATTTGGCGCATGCTGCATAACATTACGTTAATCAATGGTTTTCAGCCAGGGCCCATATGACCCCTGGGTGTCCATACAACCCCTGGGGTGTCCATATAAGATTCTGTTGTTAAAGTTTATCTGCAATAAATTGGTTATACTTCTACAATACAGAAGGTATTTTAACTTCTAGTTTTATACAATTACTAATAATATATAATTGTAAAATTATAATGCGATTTTTTAAACATCGACCTCTCACGTATCATCCATTACGAACCATAACAACAAAGTCCACCAACGATTTCTTGGAATTATAAGGCTGAAGGTCGGTTCCTTTCCACCCGACGACGTCACAAACGTAGTAGTTTAAGAGCTTCATGTTAGAAGACCTGGATGGGGCCACAAGAGGATAAGATGGTCCATCTGAGTAAAATAGTGATCAAAGGGATCCATAGCTAAAAAAGAAAAAAAATGGTTGAGAAACACTAGGTTAGATCGTCTTCCATTTATAATTCACTAAATTTTGTTCATAAGTGCTCTTCTTTGCATCCGAATCGTATTTTGGCCGGATGTCCTACAGTATTTGGAGTAGGATGATACAAGTGAAAGCGTGACGAGATTCTTACAGAAATTGCCAAATGGATGGGTCTGCAGCTCAGACGAAGCGTACGGGCTAAGGGACGAAACGCTGGTGTCGAATATCCGTACAGAAGGGTTTCCAACATTGCGATAGCTTTTGTTGCTATCAGAAAGCTGCTTGCAATATCTTTAAGTAGCTCCTGTAGTTTCTGCGTGGGGCAAAGTTTCTATTGATGTTTATTTCATTTGTTACGTGTGAGCTTGTATGTGTATATACCCGTATGTATGCATACACACTCACACACACACACACACACACACACACACACACACACACACACACGCACACACACATCTATTCACACTGCTATGTATATATGTATGTAGGTGAGACATTGCACTAATGACAGACGGGGTTTTCAGCTTCAGTTTAGCGTTTAACTTATGCCACATGTTAACAGATCATATATTCTGACACACGCACGCACACAATGCACAGGCATGCATATATATGAACAGCCTCTATCGTCATCCCCGTTCTCGTCATTCATGTTATTACTGTTACTGTTGTGTTTGTTGTTGTTGTTGCTGCTGCTGTTTCTGCTGCTGCTGTGACTGCTACTGCTGCTGCTATTGTTAAGGAGAAGGAGGACGAGCACCAAATTTATTCAGATCCAAATGTAATTGAACCTATACAATTTTAGCTATTTGCATGTCAGAGACTATAAATTTTCAATTTCTCTTTCCTTACCTTAAGGTGCTACGGTTTTATTTGAGGGTTATTCTGGCAGGTGTTTCTAAATTGTTGAGCGAAAACGTAAAGGCTCTACCTTTGGCACAAACCCACGCGCGTGTGTTTGTATTTGTGTGTGTACGTATATTAGGAGAGGAACTAAATGCTTAATATGTCATTGTTAATAAGCTTCTAATTTCCTTCAATATGTCCTCCATTTTGCTGTCTATTCTTTGTTGATATTTGTTTTACCATCTTTCTCTCTATTCTTACGCTAGTTGCTATCTTTCTATGTATTTCTTTCTCTGTTACCGTCACAAACATAGACAACCACGTATATATTCCCGAACGCACAAGAACATGTTTATATTCAACCAGATTCGGTTTATAGTTGCAAAGAAGTGACAGTTTCTCTATGATCCGAATCTGTTGATAGGTTTCGCTTGATCTTCCGTTTGTAATAATTTGATCTGGCTTACGTTTCTAATGGTCTTGACAAAAGAAAGAACGCCTTGTGATATTATTTCTCAGAATCTAAGGTGGTATGTTAGAAGAATTGTTAAATCAATGGGTTAAATACATTACAGTATAATCACTGACCCTCCCTTCATTCCATTTATGCGATCAAATCTCGCCATAGGCGTACATCCTTCGAGAGTCAATAAAATACCTGTAAAGTACTGAAGTTGATTTACCCCACCTTACTTTAACTAAAATAAAAATAGAGAAACGTGTGGCTTTCTACCAATGTTAGAATCTAATATTATATCCTTAATTCTGGTAAATCTGTGGCCCTGAAATTTGAAAAGAAGTAGTGTTTTCTTTTCGTTGAATAAAATCGAGTCTTTTATAATGATTACTCGTAATTATTACAAAACAGCCTTTGAACTTCTTTCTCGGTTCACGGTTGTTTCAGAGTTATATATATATATATATATATATATATATATATAT
>NC_068984.1:43704179-43712191 GCF_001194135.2 Octopus bimaculoides | reverse complement strand
TATATATATATATATATATATATGTATGTATGTATGTATGTGTGCGTGTATTTGTGTGTGTATACAGAAGGGGTTCTAATCTTTACAGTATCCTCGTAAAGTACATTTGCACATTCACAGTTATCAAATGTATGTATATACATGTTTTATTTTAAATGAGGTATACATAGCTTTTGAAAGTTCTGGTGATTTTTATTTGCAGTGTAAGTACATATCAAAACAAAAGACTGGAAAAGTTTGGTATATTTTTGATTACATGTTACACGTGTTTCATTATAGGATAGAAGATTCTATACATGCTTTTCTACATGTATATCTTTGTAACTCGGAATTAAAAACGTACCAAATTTTAACAGAGTATTGTTTTGGTATTAGTATATATCCTCGAAACGTCTAGTTTGAAATAGTTTAGGATAGAGGCAGCTGATGAAGGAAAAGTTCCATAAGTGGCTCGTCTGTTTTCCTATGTGTTCATTCTGTTCTCTGCAAAAAAAAAGTCCGTTTTTGTGCTTTGTTTATGTTCCCGTTCATTTTTCTGACGACCTGTACCTGGATATGCATCTGTATATACATGTAGATGTAGGTATGTACATATATGTATGTATACATGCATATGCTCATATATCATTAGTATTATATATATATATATATATATATATATATATATATATATATATATATATATATATATATATATATGGAGAGAGAGAGGGAAAGTTCTATATCTTATTTTATTTTTATGTATATAAGAAATTTTTTTCGTTCTTTTGCCGATTGGAGTGTCTCAGATCAAAACGAGAACTCTTGGGAAAGTGTTGACTTGAAAGTAGGTTTTGATTCCTGATAGAAATACCTTCACTGTAACAATAACACTGTCTTAATGGTAAGAATAACTGCTTCAACGTCCGTGTCTAATTAAGAAGTCATTAACTTTGGTATGTTCGATACTGCAGTATTATTAAGCAACTGGATACTTGATTACTGTTACGTTCTATTCTTAAGGATGACTCTGGCAGGTAATTGGTCTTCAATTAATTTTACTGCCTAAATATCAAGAAATAGTATTTTTAAATAATTATCGTAAATTACTATTGTTGGGTAGACTCAGTCAACTGTTCTTGAATTAATGACTGGAGTAACCAATCTAATAATGTACAAGAATAGTCTGTTTTTACCTCTTCGATCTTCTCGACATTTGTTTCATATAAGATCAGATTGGATATCATGATTGTGTGCTGTGTGGGATATATTCTGGAAAACTGAGTATACAGTGTTCGTTTTACTGTTTGGTCTGTTTGGTTTCAGTGACAGCTACAGAAGAGATGAATTCAGTGGAGTTAAGCAATACGATTATTCGAAGCGACTGATTAAAGATTGTTGTCAACCCACTGCGAATATGTATGATAGTCAATACTGCATCTATTTATGTGTATGTGTGTACGAGTTTGGGTCTGTATGTGTGTAAGGGGAGAGAGAGAGATAGAGAGAGAGAGAGAGAGGGAGTGTGTGTGTGTGTGTGCGTGTGTGTGTGTGTGTGTGTGTTTGGGTCTATATGTGTGTAAACATGCACAACTTGGTCAAAGGAGAGAGAGAGAGAGGGGAGGTCTGTGTGTGTGTGTATGTGCGTGTTTGTGCGAATGACAGAGAGAGAGAGAGAAAGAGAGAGAGAAAGAGATTTTTTTAAAGGTACCATAATATCGTGCTATAGTATTATTGATACATTTTATGATCCTGCATCATCGAGTATGTATTTAATAAGTCTATATGGACTGAAGCTGACTTCGTAGTGAATTGCACTCGTAGCATTTCTAAATAGTCTTTATTTTTTTAACTTTACTTTTATTTTACTGTGTAGGAAAGAAGGATAGAGGGTGTGTGGTTTGCAAGACATTGTTTGTAGTAGATAGATTTGGGATTTAGACGGAGTAAGCAAAACAAATCTGTTTTCTCATAAACGAAGCCTGCCCTGATGCTTTATAACAACAAACTCATGACATCCAATTTTTTAAAAACTTCTGTTTGTTATGATTTCACTTAACTTACGTCACTTAGAATTCTTGAATAACGCATGAACGCTACATAACTATTTTTACAGTGAGTGTGAGAGAACAATGCGCAATAATCTCATACAATATAATTTTTTTTTTATTATCCTTAATAAAGACATTAATGCCGTAACTTCACAGGTTTCCAATCATGAAGTTTCAACACCTTCACTCTATATGAAACTATTATTCTTCTTTACACTTCAGCTATATATTTTCATGAGCCAATTATTGGCATGCGGTTGCTACATGTATTTACATATTCTAGCCACATGTATGCACATAAAGTAGTAACATATTTACATAGACTCTCTAAGCAATTGCTTGTATCATACGCTTTACCTGGTTTTATCTTTCATCATACGAGCACTGATAACATGATTCTTCTATACTTTTCTAGGCATGGATGGCCTCAACTGGAATATCGTTGAACATGGGTCTACCCCATCAGATCTTACCCTTGTTAATGACCATTCCCTTTGTTTTATTCTTATCTTCACATATAGTCATCATGCTTTCTGCACCTCACAACCATTTTGTCATATATAGCAACCATCCACTATCACTAATTCTAACTCCACTCGTAGCAGAGCTATTGCTGCTAACATCAACAAACAACTAAAGAAGCACCGTCTATGTGTTCCCTCGACTTACTAGAAATAGCAAACAGATACCCAATGCCATCTTGAAAAAACGGAAGGCAATATTCTTTTCTACTCTAGGCACAAGTCTCGAAATTTTTTTGGGGGATGGGCAGTCGATTAGATCAAATCCAGTATGCAACTGGTACTTAATTTTTCGCCCCCAAAAGGATGAAAGGCAAAGTCGACCTCGGCGGATTTTGAACTCAGAACGTAAAGACAACGGAATGCAATATTGAATAATGTAGTGCTAAATACGCGATGTCAAGACGGTCAAACTCGTAACGTTTACTACTACTACTACTACTACTACTACTACTGCTGCTGCTGCTGCTGCTGCTACTACTACTACTACAAGCACTACTACTACTACAGCTGCTGCTACTGCGTAAATCTGTAGGTGAAGCCACTACGTACTTGGTTTTGTTAGTTCCTAATCGAGTACACCTAAGACCGCAGACGTTCCAGCCATGACCAGCTAGGTTTTTTTTTTTAAGAAAATGTATCTAAGACTATATTAACCAATGTGTATTTCTCTTTTTATAAGACTGTTGGATGTGATATGAGAGAGATCTGAAGCTACTATTTCCAGAAGGTCCTGGGGCCACGTAGAAGCTCCTGACGACTCTCCTCAAATCACACACGAATATTTTAAAAAGGTACATATTAAATAATGGGACCTAGACATCCTATGCTGGGAAAAGATGTGATAAACTCTGCTGAAACGTAGTCATAACTCTGCTCAAATAGAGCTGACTTGGGACAAAACAACTACAACAGTAAAGTTATATTTCATCGAAGGTATTAGTGTTTGATGATTCCATATATCATTGGGTTGTTGTGATATCAACAAAGGCACATTAGCCTAATAGAACTCACCATTCTCAAAGTTATGCTCACTGACTGAGAATTCGATAAACATTTCAGACTTGTTGGCACTCCGTCGCTTACGACGTCGAGGGTTCCAGTTGATCCGATCAACGGAACAGCCTCCTCGTGAAATTAACGTGCCAATGGTTGAGCACTCCACAGACACGTGTACCCTTAACGTAGTTCTCGGGGATATTCAGGGTGACACAGTGTGACAAGGCTGACCCTTTGAATTACAGGCACAACAGAAGCAGGAAGTAAGAGTGAGAGAAAGTTGTAGTGAAAGAGTACAGCAGGGTTCGCCACCATCCCCTGCCGGAGCCTCGTGGAGCTTTAGGTGTTTTCGCTCAATAAACACTCACAACGCCCAGTCTGGGAATCGAAACCGCGAGTTCACTCTCCTAACCACTGGGCCATTGCGCCTCCATTAAACATTTCAGACTAAGAAAATGCTTAACAATTGCATCATGTTTTCATTGCTTATAATAGTTTCAAATTTTGGTACGAGACCAGCAATTTTAGCGGGAGGGTTAAGTCGATTGCATCGACCCAGTGTTTAAATAGTGCTTATTTTATGAAATCCTAAAGGATGAAAAGCAAAGTTGACCTCAGAAGTAATGAGTTGGAAAAAATACTGCTAGGCATCTATCCGACGTTGTAAAGATTCAGTCAGCTCTGAATTATATACAGTAAAATGAATTCGAAATTAAGAATTAGATATTGCCTTTAGCACGGAACCTATCTAGAAAAGTAGCAAAACGACTTATCTACTGAGTCACAAATCATCTCTACAAATAATTCTTATCCAGGATAGGATTATGTAGTCGTATTCACACATATGTATAGCTGCCACTAGAAAGACAAAGATAATGTTGGGAAATTTTCGTAACACACTTCAATTTGAAACGATTATAAAAGATAGTCACTATGCTTAGAATAAATTAATAATTATATAATGAAGTTAATGTATGTTCTTGTTTGTATGTGTTTTGCTTCATTAGATATGTATCTTCGTATAATCGGGAGCTCAAATTCAAAATAAAATGCTAGGCGTCACCATTTTCAATAAATAGTAATAATTCCTTTTGCTCCAGGCACAAGGCCTGACATTTTAGAGAGAATAAGTTAGTCGATTATATCAACACTAGTGCTCTAATAGTACTTATTTAATCGACTCTGGCAGGATAAAAGGGAAGGGTCGACATTGACGAAATTTGAACTAAGAACGTAAAGACGGACGAAATTCCGCTTTGTAACTTATCCGACGTGTTAACGATTCAGCCAGCTCGTCGCCTTGTAAGTAAATAATATTAATAATTGAAGGCAAAAGCAGTTTTTAAGTATTAGAATTGTCGAGTTAACACCTTTGAGGTGTGAGTAATTTAAAATTTGTCTGTCTGTCCATCCCCCTGCTCTCTCTCTCTCTCTCTCAACAACTGAGCCGAATGACGATTTCAAAATATTACAAGATTAACTCTTATTCTATCTACAAAGTTTACGACAAAGTCAGGTGTTTCAGAGGAATAATCGAACCTAATCGATCTCTGTGAAATACTGGTAGGGATAGAATCGATTGAATTTCTGCTGATGTAGCAGTAATGTTTTTCATCAATCCTGGTGAGAGTAAAATAGAAAAAAACGCTTGAAGGATTCGAAATTAGAATCTGAAGCGCCGAAACTAAGTTCAGAAAACCCTTTCCGCTTATTGCATGCAACCAATTCTCTGTTTGTTTGCGCCTGTACTCTTTCGTCTTTCACCACCTTTAGATTTTAAAAATATTAATATATTTTGCTGCTAATACTATCAGTATTGGTCATGTTGTTGTTGTTGTGGTGGTGGTGGTGGCGGTGGTAGTTGTCTTGACTCGTGATACTGATTATGATGGTGTTGATTATGGGAATGCTAATTATAATGGTGGTGGTGTAGGTTTAAGTAATAGAGGTATAAATGAAAATGATGGTGGTGGCAGTGGTGATGACGATGCTGCTGCTACTGATGATGATGATGTTGATGATGATGATGATGATGATGATGATGATGATGATGATGAGGAGGAGGAGGAGGAGGGGGAGGGAGTTGATTATGATGATTATGATGATGGTAATGACGGTGATGATAATGATGGTGATGACGATGATAATGAATGCAATGGAAATGCAGCTAGCCGCTTAGACTGCTGCTGCTGCTACTGCTGCTGCTACTGCTGCTGCTACTGCTGCTGCTTCTGCTACTGCTGCTGCTGTCGCTGGTGCTATTCGTATTTTTCCAAACGTCTGTTAGGAAATGTGATGTCAGTGCTCTCAATGTACACCCATCGACCAACAGTCAGAAATTATAATTCTGTCCGCAGACGGCAGAAGCAGTTTTCCCCACTTCCATTTATCGTTCTCTATATATTATTTTATTATTATTATTATTATTATTATTATTATTATTATTATTATTATTATTATTATTATTATTATTATCATCATTATTATTGTTGTTGTTGTTGTTGTTGTTGTTATATAATATTTATTAATATGTGGATGCTTTGAGTAAAATATGAAGAACTGCTACGTACAATGATTGTATATTATCTGTGTCTGTGTATCTGTTTCCTCATCACCGTGTGTATGAATACTTGCGTATATTATGCGTGTGTGCTTTTATTACTCTCTATATATATAGAGAAAGACGGAAGAAAAGAGAGAATAAGACGGTAAGAAAGTAAATGAGAGAGAAAGAGAGAAGGGAATGGAGGAGGAAAGAAAGATTATAATATGATGATTTCCTCGGGTTACGTTTAAGACAAAATTTGGTATAGCGAGCGGGGGGGGGGCAGTATTTGTCGATTCTATGTTTCTAGTACTTAGTCCCTTCGCTCTGAAATTATATATAAGAAAGTCAATACTGCCTATATTTGGGTTCAAAATTTAGCAAATCGGAATTTAATACTTCGAGCACTATATACTTCAGCGCTCTACCAATTCCACCGAATCTGAAGAATGTACTGAAATTCCAAAATAACACGAGTACACTCAGAAAAGCTAGAAAATTATGTACCTATATCTGTATGCATGTATGTATGCATGTATGTATGTATGCACTACGCATGTGTGTACGTACGTACGTATGTATGTATGCTTACATGCACGTATGTATGTGTGTGTGCGTGTGTGTATGAGTGATAGGTAGACAGAAAATGGATATAGATTTTTCTTGACATATGTTAAAATATAATTTGCTTCGAGCCAAGACAGAAGACTATGTGGTCGCCTGATATTGTAGAAATAGCAACCAAATCTTCCTCAAATTATTCTTTACCCTCTTCAATAAACGCATGACGTTATAGACAAAGTGGTCTTAGATACACTGTCCATATAAATAAGATGTGATGGTCAGGATTAGAATGCCTTTGAATATTGATCTGCTGGATCTGATTCGCCAAGAGATAAAGAAAAGAATTCATTTAGCTTTACACTATGAATATTGGTAAATGAAAATCAATTTAGCGACGGAACACGTTTGGCAATCGCACTTTTGACCACGTTTGAAGCAATCATATTTCCGGTACAAAACGAACGTGTCTCTTCGTTAATTATAAAAAAACCATATACGTGAATTTCTCGCAAAAATCGCGGGTAGAATCGGTTGTGGACAGAAGAAGAAAATTATAAGCAATACCTTATATTTACCACGTAAATATTCGTTAAATTTAGCGTTTAAATCTGCATCCTTCAAATCAAAATAATATATATTCTAAAATAGATCACTCCTAACAATGAAAGGATATTTTTTTTCTGCTCATATATCTCTACGACCTTCACTTATTCTAATATATCAACTGGGGATGTGGACGGTGTAGAACCGGTAGAACGCTAAAACAAAATACTTCTTAAAATTTAGTTGCTTCCCTTTGTGTTATTAACTCTAATCCCGACAGGTTTGACTTTACCACCCATTCTTCCGGAGCAAGTAATTGCATTTAACCACTGTAGTGGATCTTAAGCCACTGTACCAGTAATCGACTTACAACCCACACTCACTAACCTCAAAATTATTGGCTTCATGCCAAAGTTTGAAAGAATTATTATTATTCAAGAATAAGGTGGTGAGCCGGCAGAATCGTTAGCAAGGCGGGCGAAATGCTTAGCGGTATTTCGTCCGTCTTCACGTTCTGCCGACTTTACCTTTTATCCTTTTGGGGTCGATAAAATAAGTACCAGATGAGTTCTAGGGTCGATCTAATCGATCTGTCCCTTCCCCGAAATTGCTGGCCTTGTGCCAATATTTGAAAATTATTCTTCCAGAATAAGGTAGCAAACTGGTAGAACTGCTAGCACACTGGACAAAATGCTTAGCAGCATTTTGTCGTCCGTCTTTAGGTTCTGAGTTCAAATTCCGCCGAAGCCGGATTTCATTTTTTCGGTGTCGATAAAATAACTACCAGTTAAACATTGGGATCGATCTAAT
>NC_068984.1:43702839-43703629 GCF_001194135.2 Octopus bimaculoides | reverse complement strand
CCGTATAAACGAAGATCCATAATAAATTCGGCGTCGAAACTGCTTATTGCGGTTCCATCGGCTAGAAGCTCTGCTTTTCCTGCCCACTATCTCTCTCTTTCTCAACCTTTCTCCGCCTCTCCTTCCCTTTCCCTCCCTCCCTCCCTCTCTCTCTCTCTCTCTCTCTCTCTTATTTTCGAACTGGCACACACACACACAAGCACACATTTTCACACACACACACACACACACACACATTTCATTCACACGTGCATATGTATATGTGCAGGTATATGTCTTGAGCGTGAGTGTATATCTTTCGTTTTTCGGATTATTCCTATCTTACATTTACTCTGACACCTGTCGTTAATTTTTCTCTTAGCTATATATTTATCTGTCTATATCTCTCAACATCTTTCCTCACGTATACCTCTCTTCCTATATATATGTTCCCATATATATATGTGTGTGTATGTATGTATGTATGTCATTGTTCAGTTTTATTTTAAGATTTCTTGCAGTACGCACGTTTCATGCTACTCCATTTATTTAAGTAATGCGAGCATTACATTAAAAGCAATATGTAGAGCAATCTTCAGCTGCAGGAAAATGAAGAAAATCACAGTAGAATAGACATATTATAATAGTGGCAACATTTCAAATCCAAGTGGGAGGAAGAATACATAAAAATCCATCTTGACATAGCCAAGTCTATCAGGCTAGTAATTGGTTCTAGGCAAAAATTCTAAACTTTCTCTGATTTTATTGTCTCTTATCTAGTAGTAATAGTATGAGGGACAATCACTTCTAA
>NC_068984.1:43701421-43701957 GCF_001194135.2 Octopus bimaculoides | reverse complement strand
TATATATATATATATATTTATTTATTTATATATAACGATCGAAAGTATCGTGAGGTTTTGTAATACTGCTTTTCTATGGGTTGCAATATTGTAGCGCTTGAAACCTAACTTCTCAATAAATTTTATATGTATTTTGTATTCCAATGATAAAGGAACTTGACCTACGAAAATCTGTCATCCACTTTGAGTTTTGTTATATTTTGCTCATATTGAGCACTAATTAAGTGCGCTGCAACAAAGATTTTCCTTTTGTCATATTATTTTATATATATATATATATATATACACAAATTAATACATTACATTGCATACATACATGCATACATACATATACATACATATACATATATATATGTGTGTGTGTGTAACATATGGTATAATTATAAGCCGAGCAAATTTTAACTATTTCTCCGCAGACTGAAAAAATGATGAACAACCATAATCGATTTTCGAACCTTACTTGGTTTTCATCAGAGGCGTCTACAGCATTCTGACAGTTTCATGTATGTAAATAAATATATATATATATATATATA
>NC_068984.1:43696295-43701398 GCF_001194135.2 Octopus bimaculoides | reverse complement strand
ACAGACAGACAGACAGACAGATAGATAGATAGATAGATAGATAGATAGATAGATAGATAGATAGATATTAATGTTAGTTTTTATGCCACTTTCTGACCTCCACTGGCAAACAAATGTGTCATACTTTTACGATCAGCTCTGATGAGTGTTGAGTTTTTTTGTTCGTGCCCAAAACCCATTGGAAGTTCGGCTGAAATGGGATTATAATATAGTATTGTATACATAATTAATATTTATAGATATACAAATATAAGTGTTGTGAGTATTGTATATACGAATTTATATATCTGATGTTGTTTGCTGCTAGTATTCTTCGTCTTTAGCTTTCTTTGACATGTCTCAACAAAAGAATCCTGTTTAGTTTAAATTTGGACGGAAATTAATTTATTGATTTAGCGCATTACATCATTGAAAGAGGCTGATAAAAAAAACAGTGAAGCAGCTATTCTACTGGTTTGGAAATCATCAGAGAAGTGCAAGGCCGATTTCTTTGATGGTTCTACGATAAATAATAAATAAAATATGTTGCTGATATCTATTCGTTGTCTCTCTCTCTCTCTCGTTCACTACTGCTGAAAATAGAAGACGAAATTATAAACAGTATATTTTAGTTTAGTTTGTTATTTTAGTACTGCTACCTCATTCTCGTGTTTTCAAATCATGTCGTCTTTAATGAGATTGTACATCTGCGGCAGGAATATTTAACAAAGAATACATGAAGCCAAGTGATGGTAGTGGCAGTGTCGACGACTACGATGATGATGATGACCACGACGACCATGACGGTGTCGGTGTCGGTGGTGGTGGTGGTGTCGTCGATGATTATGATGGTAATAAAAACGAGATTATGATGATGGTGGTGGTAGTGGTCGTGGTGGCGACGATGATGATAATGATGGCGGTGATGGTGATGGTGGTGGTAGTGGTGGTGGTGGTGGCGGTGGCGGTGGTGATGATGATGATGATGATGTTGAACCAAAGTCACTATTGATCATATAAAGACGTAACTATTTTAGGTATATGATATTCATTTAACCAGGAATGTTATTGGCAACTCCACAGTATCTCTCGCTACTTCAAACGAATTTGAAATCGTACATTGGTTGTATGGTTAAGAATTTCGTTTCTTAACCATTTTGTTCTGGGTTCGATTCGATTCCACTCCGTGTCACTTTCGGCTAGTGTCTCCTTTCTTAGCCTTGGGTTTACCAATTCCTTGCAAATGGTATTTGATTAACTGAAATTGTAAGGTAGCGCTTCGTGCGCGCCCACACACATACATATCGTGTAATGTTGGTCATTTGTATAATCACGGATAAATTTATCAACTGGCTTTTGTTATCAAATGAGTGAATCTCAAACACTTTAAAACATTGTTATATCCCTTGATTAACCCTTAAGCGGTGGGAAAGAATTGCATGAATGTGTTTGCCAAACGGGCAAAAGCAAAGAAATGTCGCGTTTTCTTAACGGTAATTTTTATACTTATTTTCATTTTGTATAATTAAAACAAGCTACAATAATTGCACAATAAAAGTGTCAGTCTTATCGATGGCTGCCTTAAAATATCCATTTTCCTTTGCATCCGGCATTAGCATAAATTCATTTGTGATTTACGGATTGTACAAATGCACATCAAATGATGATGTCTACTGTTCTCTAGTGAAGCATCACTCCTTGATGTCCACGTTTAAGTGTTATTAGACTCTTATTTATATGTAAAATAATTCGTTCCGAAATGACCACAATAAGTGGCTTGTACTGTGTATACATCTGTGTACGCTTTCGTCGACGAATACAAACACAGTCATCAGCAAAAATTGATGATCGGCAAGAAACCTGAAAAACCGTTATCCTTAAGCAGAATCCATTGCGACATATGACTTACACCAAGTTACAGACACTCCCTTGTCATGCCTGTGGTCAAAACTGCGGTAAAGCTGTAATTACTCGTTTGAAATGATCCCATGATTCATACATTTTTATATTAAAAAATTGAGTAGTAGAAATAGTAAAATATTTATAGTACTGCATTTAATTCACCTATTACACTGTAGATTTTGTCATCTTCATCTTTGTACATGTTTCAAATATCATTGTGATCAGTAAAACCTTTTGCATGCTTATTTCTCACTTCGCTATTGTAAATAAACATTAGATATGTGTATGCTTGTCAGTGTGCATGTATGTAAGTATGCTTTTATACATGCGTGTGATCGTCGATGCTATTTATATTTATACATTATTTCTATCTATATCACATTTTCTAGATTATCTGTATAAACATAGCTCACTATCATTTAAAAACATTTGTTTTATAAAAGCAAACGTATGTTTCTCTTACAAAGTACATGATGTCTTAATACTTAAGATATGCTAATGGATAAATGGATGAATAAATGGATGAATAAATGGATGAATAAATGGATGGGTGGATGGATGGATGGATGGATGGAGACGTTTTCTTTCAACCAAAGAAACAAAGCATAATAATTACTATTTAGAAATCAAGAACGTTTCATGATACTAGCGAAACTTTAGAAACGTCTTACATAATATTGCTGTTCCACTTGCAAATTCTGGTCTGCTTACAGAATACGTGTTACATGTCCTGTTTTGTTATCTGAAAACCACAAATTATCTAGGTTATTGATTGAACACCAAGTAATACCATCACATATGTCAATGATTAGAAGATATGTGTTGTTGTATGGATTTACCAGTGTACGTACATACATTGTAAACGGAATTTAATGAACTGAAATTGTCTGGAAGTTCTTCGTGTGCGCGTGCGCATATATTCACCCACTTATAATACTGGCTGTTATTATAATCACTGATAAATTGCTGGCATATATGTATGCGTATGTATTATGTACGTATGGATGGTTGGATGGATGGATGGATGGATGGATCATTTTGGCTGGGTGGTTGGATGGACCAGAGTGTATGTGATGACCTGTGTTTATTCAGTGTATTTTTCGATTGGAATCAGGTTTTCTGAGATGAATATGGAGGTGGATATTACATTCTATTGTAACTGTATATTTATACCCAAGTTCCATGCGAACAGATACGGCGAAAAACATGTTTGATTCTCTGCTGAACCGATCCGTTTCACGCACTCCTTCTAGCTGCTATATCTGACTGTAGTTAATAGCCTGGAGAAGGAAACTTTCCGCCATGCTGACTTGGTTTTTACACACTGCATGAAGATGAATTCTTCGCTTCTGACCCAATAGCCCATTAAGTGTTACGTAACATTTTCATTTCCTCTCGTTAATCATTGAATGTAGACGAATTGAAACTCGGTGACTTAGCAAATCATTTATTTAATTCATATCTAGTCCCTCTTTCATGCGTCTTCAACATATTTGTACTCTAAATTAAGTCAACGATAGGCCTTCACCTAATCTTTCAACCAATAAAGCGTTAATATTATTATTATTATTATTATTAATATTATTATTATCATTATTATTATTATTATTATTATTATTATTATTATTATTATTATTATTATTATTATTATTATTATTGTTATTATTATTACTATTATTATTATTATTTGGGCGAGGTATTACAAATATTTTATTGTTTGCCAGTCAGTAGCGGAACGAATATTATATTGTGTATGTGTATGCGTGTGCGTTTCAAATCGTTGCAGCGTATGCTAATATTACTGAAAGTCGGTTGCCTTCAGGTATTCTATCACTGTTCTGAAAGAATGGAAAAGCAATAATGGTTTCAAATTTTGGCACAAGCCCATGAATCTTCGAAGGAAGGGATCAGTCGAAGGATGAGAGGCAAAGTTCACTTCGGCTGTACTTGAAACTCAGAACATAAAGAGCCGGACCAAATGTCGCTAAGCATTTTTTTCCGACGTACTAACTCTTCTACCAGCTCGCTGTATTAGAAAGAACGGGAAAATAATGGCTATAAGAGAGCTATATTGTAGTTGAGTGACACTTTAATACCTCCCATCGGTAGTTCTTTTTGTTTTTTTTTCATATTTTTGGCAGAAAGTAAGGCTGTGAACTGGCAGAATCGTTTGCACACCGCGCCAGGTGCTTAGCGGTATTTCGTTCGTCTTTACGTTCCGAGTTCACATTCCACCGCGGCCTACTTTGCCTTTCATCCTTCCGAGGTCGATAAAATAAGTACCAGTTGAGTACTGTAACCGACTTAAGCTGTCCCCCGAAATTGCTGGCCTTAAGTCAAATTCTGAAACCAATATTTTGACAGAAAGTGTATTTTACTTTTAACTCATCTAGACTAACCATGCATCACTTAAAAATGGCCTTCATCAAATGTTTACGGAAAATTGTAACATATAAGTTTAATTCGTTTTATTTGTTTACATTTTAAACGCAAGTGTAACTTGGCTTTCCTGAGACTTGAGCTGGTAAAAAAAAAAAAAGAATCTTTGTTGTTTTAATGAAATTTAATCGCAGTTGTTCGTGGGAAGGCCGCCAGCGTTGTGACTTGTTTCAAGAATTAAAAAGAAATAGATTTAGTTCTATAAAAATAGAAGAAATATTTTCTCGGCATAGCTACGAGGTTAAGAAGTTGACTCTACAACCATGAACTGTCGGATTCGATCATCCTGTGTGACATCCTGGATAAAGGTTCTCGATTATAGTCTCAGGCAGACCAATGTCTTGTGAGTGTAACCGATAGAAGAAAGCTGTGAGGGTGTCCCCCAAAATGTAACTCCATGTGGATTGTTGACGATTTTTCCCTCCATCTTCCTTGTCTCTTGGACTTTCCTCTGTCACCTGTTTCTGAAGAAGAGCTTTGCTCGAAACATAAAACAACCTTTCTTTCCATCCATGAGCGTCTTTTAATACTTTGCATGTACCACGTCCTCGCGTTGTTGTTTATTTTCTTGTTGTGCTTTTTCCTTCGTTTTCTTAATTATATATATATATATATATATATATATTGTTGTACTTGGGGATGGTCATATTGCCAGTTTAGCCAATAAAAACACACGCACTGTATATTTGGTGTTAATTTTTTTTTTTTTTCAGCTTTATATTACATTAATCTTAATCTTAATCTTATTTCGGCCAGAGTTCTTTCGTCACACTTCTGTGACCT
>NC_068984.1:43691683-43695117 GCF_001194135.2 Octopus bimaculoides | reverse complement strand
TATATATATATATATATATATATATATATATATATATATATATATATGTATGTATGTATGTATGTATGTATGTATATATATATATATACTAATTTAGGTTGCTAGACGAAATTTGAAATTCAGTTTCACCACCAGAAATGGAGTAGTTTCATCGATGAGCGTTATTTTCATGCAAAATTGGTGCTTCAATCTGATGCCTTCGTTTGCTGTGTGGAGGTTTTCTCCGTTATCAGTACATAGAACATGTGCTCTGTTCGAGAATATAGAGTCTTTGGCTCTTGTTTCTAACAATGCTGGTGCTTCCCTGCACTCTTAGTCGCTTTTAGTGACGGTGATTTTTTTATTGTTCGGTTTAAATTGCGTCTGGTTACGTTAATTATTTTATAATTTTCACATTATCATTTTGCTGAACCAGCCATTGATTCCTATGGTAAATTCTTTAAATACGGGCAAGTGGAATTAAGCTTCGCTAACAGCAATGGAGTAGCATAACCGATGACCATTATTTTCATACGAAATTGGCATGCCAATTTGATTCCCTCGCTTGCTGTGGGGAGGTTGTCTATATATTATGTGTGTGTGTGTGTGCGTAAATTTAGTTAGGTGTTAAATAACTACCTAAGGAATATTAAATATCCAAAGAATTTAATGGGTGTTTTACCTATATCAATAACAATGTTATGAACTAACGCTCATAACAAATAGGTAAATAAATGAATAAAATAAACATACAGTTTATCAGTATATAAATATAAATTGCTATTTCTAGTAAGATTTTTAAGAAGATATGTCAGTCTGATGAAACGGCATTTTATTATTCTTGAAAAACTGTTTTTATTAATGGTGTAGAAATAGGTGTAATTTACTTGATGTGTCATTTATCTGTATAACATAAAATTGAATTTAATTTATCATTTAATGATTGAATTATTTAATTGTTCAATTTATTATTTTGATGTGTGCGTGTGTGTGTGTGTGTGTGTGTGTGTGTGTGTGTGTGTGTGTGTGTGTGTGTGTGTGTGTTCGTGCGTGTGCGTGTGCGTGTGTGTGTGTATTTGTGAGCGTGTGCGTTTGCGCGCGCCTACATGACTGCCTCTATGTTAGCACTACTTGAAATACGGCATTAGCAAGTACTACACTCATAAAAAAGTACTAGAATCGACATGATAGACAAAACTTCCTTCGATGCGTATCCCAGTGACTGGAGCAAGTAAAAGAATATATAACCTGGGTAAATATTATCTAGAATATAAACAACAGCGATCATGATACGAACTTGGAGATTATGAATCATTTTGGTGATGAGATTGTCGGGTTAACTATTTGGGACAATCTTGCTTAAATAAATAGACAAATAAAATCATTGCTTTCTGAATGCCTCGTAATGTCATATAAAATGCAATTCGAGGTATGAATCAGCTCACTGATTAATCTCAAGAAGATAATCAGTGAAAACTAATAATTCTGGAATTAGTGGCCAATGTTAACAATTAGGTGCAATAGATCGATTATACTTCTACAATACACTAAATATTTTGATGATGATTTGAAATAATTCTTAATATTTAATTATAAAAAACATAATAGGAATGTTGAATGGCTATAGGAATCCATCCGAATGAAATAGGAAGCAAAGGGACCTATAGGAAAAGAAAATTGAGAAGCACTGCATTAGATAGTGTTGCTCTGCTTTCTCTTGAAAAGAGATAATTATGACTCGAATACCTTTGAATATAGATTTAGCTTGGTCAGGATTAAACCTGTGTCTACATATCAATTGATATTGTTTTGCGCCAGATCAAAAAAATTTCCAGGAAGACATGGGATCAAAGGCACTCGAGTAGACATCCCTCAGTTTATAATACTAATGCGTCTTTTCCTTATTTAAGAAAAGAAGTATGTGATTTAAGGATTATTTGGCGGCTATATGTGGTAAGTTAAAGAACCACGTACAGGTTCCCCAGTTGGATCATCAGATACCTTGTAACACTATGGTGTGATCGCTATTCTATTCTATCAAGCTAATCTAACAATGCAATCTTTCATAGTAATAATAAGTGATGAATTTACAGCATATCAAAATATTTGCCGAAAATAGAAGTATCATAGTCAATAAAAGTTCATTCGGTTAATAATCGAATATTGCTTGGTCACATGAAAATATAATAATGTTGCACTGTGATAATAATTGGATTTGGTTTCAAAATTGATTGTCTATATATATAACAGCAATAAATTTCGTCGGAATAATCAGATCAGTGTGATGTACGAATATATTTCATATATATATATATATATATATATATATATATATATATATATATATATATATATATATATGTGTGTGTGTGTATGCGTGCGTGTGTGTGCAATGTATATATACGTATGTATGTATGTGTGCATGTGTATATATATATATATATATATATACATACATCTTCAAATTTCCGTGTGTCATTTAAAATCAGGATTGTGTCAGTTATTTTTGTTCTTTTTCTAAACGGGATCAATAGTTATCCATAAAAGCATGTCTCCTCTCTTCACATTCATGAGAAATCAAAGACGAAGAGCAATAATATACTTAACACCGGTGTTGTAACTGGCATTGCCATCAGAACACTCAGGCCCAGATCATCGATATAGTCATATCTAATACCCACTTCACATCACTCGTAATCGAGTATGACTGATGTAAAGCATGTACACACTAATCTATTAGGTGTCGCTATCAGGTATAACTACCATTTGAGACCCTATGAGAAATCGAGAATAGGACAGCTTTTGTAAGGGTGGGTCTTACAGCCGTACTCGGAAGATATTAACTTAGATAGAGGAGGTAAAAGAAGTGGGGAATGAAGTGCTTTGCTTAAGAACTCCATGCGTCGCCCAGTCCAGGAAATAAACCAACGACCTTATGATAATGAGCTTGAAATCTTAACCTTTAGACCATGTGTCTTCTCAATACATATACATATGTATATGTGTATGTAGTGTGTACATTTTAAGCTAACGAAATGGTGTGATAGAGAAGTCGATAAATTTAAGGATTCGCAGTTAGGCAAAACATTCACTTTGACTCTGCTTAATGGAGAATAATATACCTATTACATCTAAAAACTACCAATAGATATCTTTTATGTAGCAATTTCTGAAATGTTTAAATTAACCTAAATTAAAGTTTAATCAAGGGAGTGTTATAACTTTTCTAGTAAGAATATACTGATTTGAATTATAAAAAGGACAGCTTACTGGTATCAGTTCAAGTCAATTTTGTTCAAATATATTTTATTAATACTTTTTTTCCTTCATTTCTGTAAAGAAATCCATACGGAAAATCTTTGAATCGAAATTACAGATCTCTCTCTCTCTCTCGCTCTCTCTCTCTCTCTCTCTCTCTCTCTCTCTCTCTCTCTCTCTCTCTCTCTCTCTCTCTC
>NC_068984.1:43685112-43690710 GCF_001194135.2 Octopus bimaculoides | reverse complement strand
CATAGTTATTTTTGTATACCGGAAAGCTCCCATTATTCCGGGTAATGCATATCGCAAGAACAGCACAGTATTCGAATATATAAATACATTTAAAATAGTCGATTGACTTTGAAAAAGCAAAATTTTTAATTTTTCAAAACACTTTACGGAAAAACCGTATGAAAATCGATACACAAAAAAAAAACGGAAAATATATTAATCGGATGCAATTTTATCTTTTACAACTTTATTGACTTGAATCAGCGAATTCAAAAAAAAAAAGTTGTTTTTATTGTTTTGGGCTTTTTTAAAATGTAAAAAGGTTGCTAGTTTCGATTTTATTTGTTCTCTTTGTACATGACCCTATAGCAGTTGAGTGCATTTTCAACTTGTCTTCTGACTTGCATAACTCTCTTTCCCTCTCTTCCAGTACTCTGTCTCTGTCTTTGTCTCTGTCTCTCTCTCTATCTCTTTCTCTCTATCTATCTGTCTATCTATCTATCTACCTGTCTGTCTTTCTATCTGTCTCTCACACCATTTAGATCTGCATCAGTTGTCATGTGCTTTCCAACTTCTAACAGTTCTAAAAATAGCATCGAGTACTTAATTGAGAATTCTTTTGCTTGTATTTTACATTCATTTCTTCCGCCTTGGCGATCATCCTCATCCTGAGCACTTTGCTGCCATGTATTTAAATGGTCTTCGGCATTGAGTTCTACGTGTTAGACATGCATTTCTCTAACATTATCGTCGGCCATTTTACTCGTTCCCAGATATAATCAAAATTGAATGGTTTCTGTTAAGACAATCGTAACTACAAGTAGTATTGTTTCTTTATATGGCAAGAAAAATATTTTTTAAGTATTCTTTTCCAAAATAAATACTTTAGTTCATCAGTATGCCTATAAGCTTCAATAATACTTTTCAATACAATGAAATAACTGGCTTCTGCACTATCATCGGCGTTTGCTCCTGTCCCTACAACGCTAAATTTTCCCATAAAATTCCTATTATAAATATTATCATAGCTCCTAAATGGATTTAATAGCCAAATTTTATTCTAAAGTTGAGTATTTTCGAGTGTCCAGTTTCTTCACATCGAAAGACCGATTGAATATTGTCCGTTACGTTTCTTCTGTTATCGGTAGATACTCGCTGTTTTGGAAATGAACGTTCTCGTGCGAAGGCAGGAGTGCTTAGATATATGATTAAATATTATTCATTTCTGCTAGTAACATGGATGTACACCCAGTGAAAGTATATACATAAAATACGTATAGTTATTTTAGTGCTTGTATTATTATTCTCTAGAACTATTTATTTATACTGTGATGGTGTATGGCATCATGGCTAGGGTATTGCACATATTTTCATGGTTTTGATTCCCAGTGGGTTGTGTTCTTGAGCAAAATACTTCATTTCTTCATGCTTCAGTCCACTCCGCTGTAAACAGGGAACATTGCAATGGATCGGCGTTCTGTTCAGGGGTAATGTTTTGAAATAGGTTGGAAGAATGCGTACATGCGTGCAGAAATTGATACACACACACACACACACATATGGGTAGGCAGATAGAAAGAGAGAGAGATAAATACATACATACACATATGTACTTACATGCATGTATAAATTTCTATAACTTTCAACTATATATACATATATATATAACATTACAAAAACAAAGTATATATCAGCATTAATATATACAAACTGTACATATATTCATTAATATATACCGAACACACACACATACACGCGCGCGCGCTCTACTATGATTGAAACTTGAAAAATGTTTGTTAACTTGATTGAAAAAGAAATCTGCAATACGTTTTATTGATGTACCATCATCCAGTTTCTCATGTCGCAACATAAAGACTGACTTTTAATACAATGTTTTGGCTCATTTCAAGCTTTGAGAAGCTAGTAACATTTCCACCTACCTGTAGTCTAACATCGTTCGAAATTAATGCGATGTGTTGGTAACATGTATGACAATATAACCAGAACTTTATGCTGAAGGATTAACTATTAATTTTTGGTCACTTGCATATGTCACTAGAGAGGCTCATATACAGCCGAAAATGAATTACATTAGGATTCGTAATAGCATACAGTCCTTGTTATCATGGTTATCACGATTACATTTGACAGTTCTCTATGCATTGTACATCCATCTTATTCATTCTAACAACTTCTTATCGCAAAGTTAACGAAAACTCCAAAATACGTAAGATACTAAAATACCAAATTGAACTTATTAATGCAACATTCATATATTTGCTTGATACTAGCGCTAAAAATATCCTATCGAGATTGCATCCGTATACTTCTCGTGATCTTACTAATGGAATTACGATGCGATTATAGCAATTAGTGTTGTACCACAACGGCTGCATAGAAAATATCCTTAAGTATTTTGCTCAAGACGTACAAAAGAAGCTTGACATTCTTCTCGTGGATATTTGAATTTAAATTTGTTTTCTGGATTTTCTTCTTCCTGTTATATTCATATAATGTCAGATAAATGTGTTTAGATTTTTACCCAATTAATTTCACTATCGATACGAATATAATTTACATATAGCTGAATATAATTTTTTAGATGTTTGCGTTTTCTAAGCTTACTTCTTTTCTGTTCTGATAGTTATGGATATAAAACAAAATTGTAAGGTCTTTAGCCTAGTCAAAAGAAATCAATATTGATGTAGTATTTTATACAATTAAACAGGTGTCCTTCATATCTAAATAGAATAAAATAATACTCGTTTCTATTCCTTTAATTAAACATTCTTTATTGATTTTTTAGTATAAAATAGGTTATATAATTAGATAATTCATAATCTTATTCATAGTGAAGGCCATTAATTAGGAATTCATATACATGAAGACGAAAACAAAGACATCAGATTATTTTTAAAATATCTGCATAAAAAAATACAACCTTTTCCATAACAATTAAAACCTGAGAAAATAAAATGTTGAAATTAGTTGGAGGAAAGAAAATGGAACGAACTTGATGCAGAAATATCTCAAAGAAATATAATCTCTTTCTTGTGGGATAAAGACAAATTGCAGACGCTAAAAATATTAGATTGTGAGTGCAAGCAAAACTATGTAGTCAAAAATGTGAAACTAAGTTCGATAACACGACGAAGCTTTGGTAAATAAGCAACTCAGATAACTGCTTTAGGGGAGTTCAAACAGATTATTTTACACTTTGTTTTATCGGGCATCCAACGTCACACAGCTGGGAGATGTTTCCTTCAGTACTTCTACGATTCATTTAAAAACACGGAAGTATAAAATTGGATTATACTCTTTACATGGCAGCAGCTTACATTCAAGTAAACTCCTTGCTAAACCATCAGCATATTAAGACGTAACCGTTTGTATGTACTATGTTCTTCTGTAGCACGAAGTCTTTGAATGACGAAAAGCATTCTGGCTTTGGTTGCTATTTGTAGCAGGTCTTGTGACAACGTAGAGGATTTCTTATTGATTTCGTTCTTTGTAAATATTTGCTTCTGATGAAAAATCTAACAATATAGACTTTACACCAGTGAATACTTCTGTTTTTTTTTTTAAAGATGATGACCTTCATGATTCCAATATGCATAGTGGTAAAGGAAATGGTTAATTTTTGTCGGCCTCCATTTCAATATCCTGCAGCCATAATTTTTTAATTCATAGGTTGAATAATCCATCTTCTTTTTAAAAGGTGACAAATAATTACTTCCTTCAGTAGGCAAGATGTCGATAGAAATAACCATGAGGACTTTACTCTATATAATTATAATAAAAACCAGAAAATTTAATGAAAAAGAAACTGCTCGGGAGTGTGGAACGTAAATGAATAAGAAAGCATAAACTTCATATTATAAAACTAACATGCGAATATGAATATTATAGTAAGAGGTTATGACTTCTCCAGGTAATATCTTTTTTAATATATATATATATGTGTGTGTGTGTATGTGTGTGTGTGTGTGTGTGTGTGTGTGTGTGTGTGTGTGTGTGTGTGTGTGTGTGTGTGTGTGTGTGTGTGTGTGTGTGTGTGTGTGTGTCTAATACCTGCTCTGTATGTGGAGAAAATTAATGGTGATTCTTATTTCACGCCTTAGTAGAATTTTCAAATGGCATTAATATTCAAGTTGCATTAATGTCTCACAAAAGTTTATTTTTTGTGCGCATACGTTTTCATATGTATGTATAAACATTCACACATACTTATAAATACTTACAACCTGATACACATAGACCCCTCCATGCATACATGCATGCATTCATATACATACGTACATACATATGTATATACTTACACATATATATGTATACACATGTATATACATATATATGTGTGTGTATGTATGAACATATATATATATATATATATATATATATTTATGCAAATATATATATACATATATATACACACACATATATATATATATATGCACATATATATGTATGTGTATATTATGCATGTTTGTACGTATTAATGTTTATGTGTGTATGCCTCTGGGTTCGTGTTTGGCCTCACCTATACTTGGTAATCGGTGTTGGTTTGTCTATGCCCAATTAACTTAGTAATTGGGTAAAAAGACTCCGACAGAATAAGCACAAGGCCTTAAAAGTAAATACTGGGGTCGATTTGTTCGACTAAATCTTTCAAGGCAGTGCCCCAACATGGCCACAGTCTAATGACTTAAACATGTAAAAAGACAAAGATATAAATATACACACACACATATACATGTGTGTGTGTGTGTGTGTGTGTGTGTGTGTGTGTGTGTGTGTGTGTGTGTGTGTGTGTGTGTGTGTGTGTGTGTGTACGTACGAATAGGAAAGCTGGTCTGTTTGAAAATGAACCTGAATTTTAAAACGTATTGTAGTTTTTAACCTTTGTAACAGATTTATTAAATTACCAAACCGATTTCGACATTTTTGGCTTTTGTTTACCAATAGTAAATAAAAAAGGGAAAATTAGGAACATTCATAACGCATCAAATGTTCATACAAATAATTTTCACGGAGATAGACAGTAATACAAGTTCAAATGTTCGATGAATTCATAACAGTCACATATGACTGAAAGTTCAGTAACGCTGAAATACAATGAAGTTTTCAAAAGAGTATAAGAATAGAAAAGAAAGAATGGAAATTTTATTTCACAATTTCTGTCATAGTACATGAAGGAGGGTTCATCGACGCTGGTTTTACTTGGGAGAGCTTGATCTGCTTTAAGCTGAAATTGCTTTGTGTGTATATAGGTTTTATGGTAACGGCTGAAGTTTTGATTGGTTACAAAGGTAATGAAGTCACTTGCTTTTGTCCGTCTGTGATCTCTAGTATTTTGGATGAATGACTGCCTGAATATGCGACTTTTTGTTTGGGATGCCCCGGTCACGTATTTTGGTTTGGCTTGTTTTCTTTTTTATTTGCCATTGAAAAACAAAAAAAAAGTGTCGAAACTGGTTTGGAATTTAATAAATTTGTTACAAAATTTTAAAATTACTACACGTTTTAAGACTCATGCGCATTTTTAACCCCCAAAACCAACCTTCCTATATTCTGTGTGGGAATACACTTCTCGTCTCCATATATATTTATATATATATA
>NC_068984.1:43684284-43684996 GCF_001194135.2 Octopus bimaculoides | reverse complement strand
ATATATAACGAAATAGAATAAACTTACAACAAATGTCTTTCTTTTTCGCTGTCGCATTTCTTAACAATTGTTTATATCTACCCTCTCCTCCCCGTCATTTTTCTTTATTCTCCAACGCTATCTTTTTCTTTAACTTATTCTCCCTTCGTCAATTCTTTATTACCCTCTGACGTTTTATTCTTCAGAAACTTATCGCACATACTTTTTATTTCTTTCTCTATTTACATTGATACAATCAGACAATTTAATAAGATTTTCCATCACTTTTACGTCTTATTCATGAAGCTAAGCTACGTGTGGTAAATTAATTCAGGGTTGTACATAGAAAATGTTTTACTGCAAGTATGGATATTAATAGAAAAGATACATGCATAGAAAATATACATTTTTCTACCAACAGATGTAGTAAAGAAAGTTTATTCAATATTATTTTCGAAAGGTTTTATGGGAAACAAAACAGACCAATAAAACTACAGAAAAAAATTCAGAAAGGGACTGATTTTAGCAAAACCCGTAAAACCCGCATGGAAAAAGCACGAAATACCAGGTATTGTGGAAAACGGTAATGACTAAAGTTTACATTGTATCATTTGTGAAATATATACAATTTCACAAGTACACATGACGATTACCTCTATCATATACTTGGGTTCAGTACGTATTGCATTTCACTTGTTACACACACACACACACACACACACACACACACACA
>NC_068984.1:43674559-43684203 GCF_001194135.2 Octopus bimaculoides | reverse complement strand
TATATATATATATATATATATATATATATATGAGGGGTGAGAGTTATTTAAAAACAACAGATCGGATGTAATTTACAACATTTTACATCACATGTTTGATGGGTGGATACTGTTTGATACATTTTATGATAAATCTTTTGATATTATCAATAAATAACAAAGCAATTTCATATTACTAATAATGGTACAGAGAGAACAAACTGATATAGCTAAAGTTTAGTGGCTCCAATAAATTATAACGTATAAAAATTATCGCGAGTGAGATGAGGAAATTAATATGAAAAAAGCTTTATTATAATACTGTTTTTGCCTTCTGAAACTATGAAATGCATCTTTTTACTTGTTTCAAGATGAAAATTAATCATATATGCAAGTAAAATATATTTATTTAGATTTATGTATATGGTCAAAGTGTGAATTAAAACAGAGGGAAAAATACTCGCACTTGTTTTACCCTTCCCTCCGTTTTTAATTCTCCCACACTGTCTTTTTCTCTTTCGCACAAAATTCTCAGTTTTTGTTGCACAGCCTCACTCACTCTCTAAGATGAAATAAGAATAGAAAATACTGATAAATGCTACATTTTTTAAGCAAGTGATAAAAAGAAGAAAACTGACAATGATGTAAAAGGAAAAAAGTCATGGTTTTCACATATATATATATATATATATATATATATACAAAGGTTTTTTTTCTGTGTGTTTGTGCGTAGAGTGTTTTCTGTTGGCGTATATATAGAGTGTGGGTGGGTGTCAGTGTGCGAGTAGTTGTGAGTGGAATGTAATTTACTAACCTCAATCATTCTTTTCTTCTTGCATTCTCTCTCCGTTAGTGATTCTCTTAATCACCTGCTAAACCCACTCAGGGACATAATGTACGTGCATTTTCTTTCTTTCTCTCTCACACTCTTTTCTTTCCTTACTTTCTTCTTCCTCTCTACAGCTACACATTATAGATCATTTTGATTGGTTTACAATTAGACACACAAACTTAACGCAATTTTTAATGCAGTAAAACCTCTGTTATCCGAAAATAATATTCTAAATTTTAGATTATTCTGACAATATTTCAGAGTACCGTGAATATTTGATTAACCATATAGTGTGTAAAACGAACTCAGAAATAATACTGATGCTACCATTTTGACTTTAGTTTCCAATAATTAAAAATGAAATCGACCTACTGGAAACATCTAAAAACGTCACATCAGGGAGGTATTACCAATATTAGTGCGATGATCGCATCTTTGGTTTACTGTTATCAAAAGTATCACGTATTGGTCGGTTAGCTAGTTTGATCTTAGTCAGTCACATTAAATTGTCAAAATAATGTTAACACATAAAAATGATTTATATCTGAAGGTTTTAAAAGCATAGCAAAAATCAATGGAGTTTCCATTACATGTCGGAGTACATAAACTACTTTATTGCTGTTACGCTAACTTTAAAGAGAAATCGAAAGCCTTTGACAGTGGAACAGAAATTCGAAAATTTACAGCACCTGGGTCGTTGCGAATATGCGTTGAGGATTGCACCAAGGCACAGTGCTATAAAAGCAATGATGTCCAACATCAAGAAAGCAACACCGGCATTTAAGAAATTTATCAACTAAAATTTCATTTTACATGCATTAAAAAGAAAGCCCTTCAGAATGTGATGAAGTTAGGGACTCTGTGGATGGTAAAAGGAAAAAATATACCGACACCTTTTCCCCTCCCTACCAACGAAACTATCAATGCCTTCTAACTTTTGATGGTATGGTATGAAGCACAAGACAAAGTTGATACCTCTAAGCTAATACATGTTCGTCAAATGTTATCACTAGCAAAATCAAAAAAACACGACCACTAAGCAACAGTGATTGGATATTTTCTTTGCCTAGTAATGACCGAACACAGTTTCAGAGAATTTTATTTACATGAACGTAGCGTTTCGATTGACACTCTGAACTTCCTGGGCAGTCAGTAAAATGTATTTTTTATAATCATGCTATATTCTAAATACTATATATTTGGCATTTAAACCATAGGTAATGTGATTTTATTTGTAAAATACCATGAAATTTTAAACAACATCTAGACGTAGTACATATTTTATCCAATGGATTATATAAAAGTTTTGCAAATATATACTTTTATGTAACTGTTCTCTTTTTTTACGATGGGATTTGATATCTAAATATTCACATCTTCAATCAAATTACTTCCTGCCCGTCTCTTTCAGATAATGCTGTACATACATACATACATACACACACACATGCAGCTAGCTAACTAGCTAGCTAGCTAGATAGATAGATAGATAGATAGATAGATAGATAGATAGATAGATAGATAGATAGATAGATAGATAGATAAATAGATAGATAGATAATAGATAGATAGATAGATAGATAGATAGATAGATTGATAGATAGATAGATAGAAATTGGGGCCATTGCGTATGTATACTTCAAATTATTGCGATAATATCTATATCGATTACATTGGTTCTGCTTACAATAAAGAGGCAATATCACTTCATCCTTAAGATCAGAATACAGATGTATAAACATTTTCATGATGGATTTAGAAATTCTATTGTTCTAAATAAACTACAAAGAACTCAAACGAAAGTATGAAAATATCTTGATGAAAAAAAAAGATAAAACTAAACTAGAAGGCAGCCATATTTTAAAAAAACATTTTTCAAAGAGAGGTGATCCGAATAATCTATCTGTTTAGATACCTATCTAGTTATCTATTTCTCTTTCTTTCTTTTCTCTCTCTCTCTTTCTCTTTCTCTCTCTCTCTCTCTCTCTCTCTCTCTCTCTCTCTCTCTCTCTCTCTCTCTCTCTCTCTCTCGTTCGCTCACTCATTCTGTGTTTATATGCTGAAAGAGTCATAAAAATCAAGAGAGACAGACAGACAGACACTCCGAAAAATGTTATCAAAAGTACGGACGCTTTCCAATTTTATCTTTTTTATCCAGACTTTTTGTTTCATATTTTCGAAAGGGTTCTTTGTAGATTTCTAGAACAGCAGAACTCCTTAATTCATCTTCAGAATAATTATACATCTTTATTCTGATCCTTAGGATGAAGTGACGTTGTCCCTTTATTACAGAAAGTATATTCATTGTAAATTGGTTTCTGATAAGAAACACATACAAACTTACCACAAGTTTTTACACTGTCAACCTCTGCTATCTGAATTTCGGATTTTTCCGACAATACGTCAAAGTACCGTGAATATTTAATTTACAATATACTATGTAAAACGAGCTCGGAAACGATACTGGTGTTACCATTTCATCTTTAATTTCCAATAATGAAAAAGGAAATCAAACAACTTGAAAAAATTATCTAGACATCAGAGAAGTATTACCACTTGTGCGACGATATTATCTTTAGTCTAACGTTTTCAAAATACCACATGTCAGGTTGTTAGCTAGTTTATTGTATATCTACATCTGTGTGTGCGTGTGTATGTGTGTGTGTGTGTGTGTGTGTGTGTGTGTGTGTGTGTGTGTGTGTGTGTGTGTGTGTGTGTGTGTGTGTGTGTGTGTTACACTCTACTTACGTATGTACGCATATATGTATATATGTACATATACAACTATTTATACAGTTTTATCAATCGAATTTATGAAAGTTGTATTTTATCACCCATTGAAACCGTGGCTATCCCATATGATTGTTTTCGGCTAAAATTTTGCGCATTATGGCTTTAATCCTTCTTTTTATATAAGCTGTGTGGATGGCAAAAATTAATTTAGTTATTACATTCTGCTTATTCCGTATTCAAAACAGATCCACTTCGAGTATAAACTATTTATAAGTGACAAACACACACACATGTTTGTATTTATATATATATATATATATTTGAAGAAAAGCAACAAAAATTCAATAGGTTATAGCAGTACGTACGTTTCGTACAAACTTCATTTATTTATTTAGTGAGAACAGCACATAAAATGTGCAATGAAAATGTACTCCTCAGCTGCATAATGGAATTTCATTTTAGAAAGTCATTTTGTAGATGTGTGCAAAAAACAAGAGTAGGAGAAGAAATACCATCTTGACTGGGCTGCCAGTCAACAATCGCATGGACCAAGTTTGGCGTCAAAATATGTGATACTCTGCAATTCTGTGCAGATATATGCACATAATCAGACACGAACATTTATGTGCACATACCCAGAACACTTCATTTCACGTTGCTCCAGTCCACTCATCTTGTAAAAATGAGTAATCCTGCGATGGACCGGCGTCCCGTCCAGGAAGGAATATATATTCGCCAGAGAAACCAGGAAAGTGGACCTAGGCTCTTTACGGAACAATGTGGAATAACCATAACTCAAACACGAAAAATGCATAATGCAGGTATGTGTGTCTGTCTGTCTGTGTTTGTCATCCAGTGTGAGTGTATGTCTGTGTCTGTGTTTGTCTGCCAGTGTGTGTGTGTGTGTGTGTGTGTGTGTGTGTGTGCGTGCGTCCACATATTCTGTATGAATGTGCATTTGCATATACTTGTGTATTTACATTTATATTTTTAATTTTGGACGCGGTACGGGCTTATGCAATGGAGACAACAATCAGGATTTTCATATAAGTTGTCTCCTATGATCTATATATTTATGTATATTCATTTATCCTAAAATACTTGTATATCTTCGTGTATTTTCATCCAAGATGCGGTAGACTTGATAATTGCTAATAAGTTTTCTGTCGGCATGAAATCAATGGTAACCTTGTTATCCCACAAATTTCTCCACCAGTGCGATGCTGAGCACTAATTCTCACAGTTCAACATTAGCGTATATATGTGTATGTGTGTGTATGGATGTATGTGTGTATGAATGTATATATATGTATATATATATATATATGTGTGTGTGTGTGTGTGTGTGTGTGTGTGTGTGTGTGTGTGTGTGTGTGTATATGTTTATATATATAAATATATACATATATATACTGTTGTGTCTGGGGAAAATCATTATCTTTTAGTGCCTTATAATTTTACCGGTGAGTGTCTTAAATTATAAGGCACTAAAAAAGAATGACTCTTCCTAGACACAACAGAATATGCTTAGCACATGAACTCACATAAAGAATATTGCAAACCAAACCCCAAAACGAAACGTGTGTGTGTGTGTGTGTGTGTGTGTGTGTGTGTGTGTGTGTGTGTGTGTGTGTATGTGTGTGTGTGTGTGTGTGTGTGTCTGTCTGTCTGTATGTCTGTCTGTGTGTGCGTGTGTGTGCACGTATGTGAATATATTCCAATTTCTATGTATATTTAACGGATTTTTTTCTCTTGAGAGATAAACTTGCATGAAGACATATCTATCGGAGATTTTAGATTAATTTTTGTTATCACACAGTGAGTTTCATGTCTTTACTCTACCAATGAAAACACGATGTAGCTGTCAAGATGTAGATTAACAACTTATTTATCTAATTAACTGTCAGTTCTTAATTGGGAGTTAAATGTTTTAAGCGCTAATTGGCTTTGATAGAGGAATCACATAAGAAATAACATTTTTTTATGGTTGGGCATAAGAAATCAATTTACCAATTTATCATTATTTGTCCTCTTTATTCTTGATATTTATTTCATTAAGCGCCGTAAAGTTTGACCTCAGTTCTGACATATTAGCGAGCTAGATAACGTAAGGCATATAACGAAGCTGACTATCATCTGCATCATATCTATATCGTGTACTCATATGTAATCATTTATTTAGTTTGCACACATATTTACAGGAATTATTGCGGAAGATTTGATAAATAACAACAGATGGAATCTTTTTCAGCAGGAATCACTACAGACTTAGTGATAATATTGATTTCATGTTCACTAGACACAAAGGATCTATATTTATTTAACCCTTTCAATACGGGTTTTGTGAATGACTGATTTGCTGAAAGTATGTCGTGAAACGGAAGTTCTCGGTAAGCCGGGTTGATTAACACAATCATTAAATAAAGTACCTAAAGAAATAAGGAATATAGAGAAATGTGGAAGTTCTTGTCTTTTTTCAGCAGTATTATCAGCATGAGTGACATTAAATAGCTTGAACCAGGAATCAAAACTACGTAATAATTATGATCTGTCGGGTATTTATTTTTTGTTCTGATATTCCTGCCATTTTCACATCTAATTACAGTTATCTTCCAAAGTTCAGTGCATCATTGGACTTTTTACCTTCTTCCATGTTGCAAAACAATATGGGTTACAGTGTTCTTGCATTCAGATATTTTAGTGACATTTATATAAAGAACTGTCTTTATTGAATTACTGTGCTATGAGCAACTGAATTATACTTCGGAGCAACTGAATTATACAGGAGCATGATTCTTGCGAATTAAACTTGTTTCTAATAAGGCTTTCCCCACTCATAAACACATGTTCATCTCTAAGCTTTCCCAGCCATAAATATATTTCTCTTTAGTCTAATTAATGAATCTTTTGTAATATACTTAATTCTAATCGTTCAAGAACTCTGGTTTAATTTAAAACTCCCTATTATATTTTATGTTTGGACCTTTATCTTTATTTCTTAAATTAAACACTTCTTTTATCTTAAGAATCAAAATGTTCAAAGAATTTTATTTTAGTTTTTGATGTTGATAAAACTAGAAATTTTTAATAAACAGAACTTGAGTGAATAAATATAAGATTAAATTAAATCCCTTACAAAACTTCAATTAAAAATAATATTTGTTATCTAGACACTCTGCATTTCTATTCTTAAATTTAGATTCATGTTTGAATTTCAATTCCGGTTTGAATTTTTTTTTTTTTTTTCATTTGATTTGATTTTATGAAATTATATCAATTTCATAAATCTTGAACTGAAATTTTAAGCAGAAAAAAATGGTAACACAACTACGAAAATTGAGATGTAAAGCATTTTCGGAATCGTTAGCAATACTCTAAACGTATTTTTCTTTTTTTCTTTTTTATAAGCAGGATTTTAAATTGCACTATATCTACAAGAACACTGAAAGAATTTTATCAATATTTAGCCATGAGCAATACTTTAAAGTATATTCAGTTAAAGAAAGATGTCATATTCGATAAAACAATTCAGAAATATATCAGCTACGAATAAAAAATCAGTTCCGAATTAAATGTGTACAAAATACACATGAGAAAATTGTTAGCAGTAGCTTTCATTCAGATTTAACATTTTCGGTGAAGCACACGATTTAAATTTCTATTATAGAAACTTTGCAAAGGCAGAAATTCTGTGTTAATAAATCAGCAAAATTGGTTATAAGAACTTTTTAAGCTGAGAAGAGATTTTCTATCTCTTATTTTATAATCAATCTGTAGAATAGAAAGCTACTGATATCTTTATGTTGTTGAAACTATCAAACTTTATTGTCTTCCATTATTCGATTATCTATGCATTGCATTTTCCTTGCGTTGTGTATTATTCATTTAATGAATTATCACATATTTGATAATTGATTTTTAATATATCTTTGTATTTAACTCCAGTCGTAGGACTCATAAAATAATAAGCAGTAATAAACATAGTGTGATTCATCTGACTATGTATCTACTTCTACTTCCTATTCTCATAAAGTTTAGCCCTGTTTGTAATGTAAAGAAATGAATATATATTCACAACTGTTAAAACATTGGTGTAAATAAATATTTTATTGTACATAAATTTACTTTTCTACTCTGTTTTTAAAATTTCGTCGAAAGTAGCTTTACCTTTCTTCAATTCAGAGTTTAAAAGTACATACCAGCAAGACTTTGGAACTGGGGCAACAAACATCAAAGTATTCTAAATGCTTGGTTGAAAGTTCGTTTTGAGGCGAGTAACTTTAAACGAGAGACAAACACTGTCATTGAGATTGCGACTTGGTTTTGCTCTTCATTTCACTCTTCACTCACACCATTAATGATATATGTAACAGTATAAATGTCAAAAAATCACATTTTTAGCTTCCACTAAACCAATGAGACATTTGCTCTAAGTCAATATCTAATTTCATATGTAATGAAATCAACATCTTAACAGTTGTTTAGATATTCTCAAATATCTTATAATCATAAACTGAACTGAAATTTCAAAGAAATCCTATAAAATCCTGAACATAAAGACTGATATTCTTCACAATATCAACATAAACAACTGAAAAGCAAAATGTTGCATACGTGGATGAGACTATGATTGCTATTCACTATAGCAGTTTGGTAGTCGTAAATTGGTGTTTAGTTATTTATTTACTATCACCTTTGAGCCGTTTGCTGAACATGAATCTGAATGAAAATAGATTCATCGATGAACTGATTATATCTTCAATCACAAATACAGCAGTGTCCTCTCCAGACTTTCTAGTAATGTACCAATTCTACTTAAAACTACTCAGTACACCGACATATATTTCTATCCTCCTGAAAACTATACTGCTTCTCTCATATCCAAATAGTAAGCACTCTTGCCACCTTTTCCCTCTAGTTCGTTCTTCTCTTGAACACTTCTACGCTACATTTTCTCTGCAACCAGCGAGCTGAAATTCAAACGAAACACTAATCTTATTGATCTTGTATTGAATGTGCTAAAATTATCTTACCGTATAGCTGAACCTGAAGGGCTTATAGGTGCTGTTACTTCCCTTCCGTCTAATTTATAAAAGAGAGAATATTATATGCGATCAAACAATATTTATAGAGTAATATTTCAATGGGAAAACAAAGAGTTGATTCTAAACTATTATAGACTTCAACACATTACAATGTTTGGCATCCATTTTAAGATTACTCTTAGCTTTGGATAAAGTTTCTTATTTGATAGTACTTTGGATAAACAATAATTGTCAAAACTACTTACACATAATTTTAGTGGAACTAAATCAAATCATACGAGATACAAATAGTCTCGTTTCATGACTAGCTACCTAAATTTCAGATCAGTGGACATAATTTTAAAATGTTTCATTTAAGCAATATGCATTTGACAATGATAGGCTTAAAATTATTCAAGACAGAAAATCGATTGTATTAAAATGCTTCTTAGACATTTCGTTGATCAATAGTTTGTATTTGTATTCAACGTAAAGAAGATAGCAAACTCTTCCAAAAATGTTGAACATATATCTTCTGTTGATTATATATTCCACTTTCTAGATTGTTGACAGAACACACATAACAGTAACAGCGGATGTCATATGGAGCTTTTATAAAATATCTTGTATTATATGCAATTTGCTATGGAACAAAGTAATAATTCAAAGTATGTGGGGATGTAAGAGAATGTGTCTATAACTTTACATTGTATGAATGTAACGGTATTGTTCTACACACTTCCATACATGCGTTCGATAGGTATTTAACGTCTTCCATCACAAAACAATAAAATTAACTATTGGCCCCAGCTGTGCACTTTGATGTGTTTACTACAGTTCTTTTTTAGTTCATAAGTAGTCATATACCGCCATCTTAAGAAGATAGGTAAATTCAATAGAGTAAATTCTCGACACCGAATATTGACAATGATGATGACAATAGTACCACCATGCATATGCATGTTAAATGCCATGAAAGATCGATTAATGTAACGACAGTAAATTCTGTTATTACACAGACATACACAAACACATATATATGTATATATATGTATATATGTATATATATATATATA
>NC_068984.1:43671522-43672481 GCF_001194135.2 Octopus bimaculoides | reverse complement strand
ATATATATATATTAATATATGCATACATACATACACACACATACATACATACATACATACATTTATACATACATATATATATATGTGTGGGTGTGCGCGTGTGCGTGCGATTATGCATAAAAAATATTTATGAGTATGTTGATAGCACTCAAAACAGTGTTAGACTTCACAGGAGACATTTGTTTATAATGAAATACTTAACTTTAATATTTTTGTAATGTATTATTTGGTATAATTTATCAATTCTATGCTGCATTTAATTTCATTAACAATACACACTCATACATATATATGATTTGACGAAGAACAAGGCTGACTTTAACAAAAGAGTATAGTCTATGGAATCAATATTAATATATGTCTGGCCCTCTGGAGAGTTCATAGTTATAATTTAAATATGGGAACATTGGAAATGGATGAAACTAAATGAATCACAGTAACTAATCTCGCACTTCTCTTTCTCAACTATATCCATTAACTATAGCATACAATGAAATTTTTTTATATATACATGTATATTCGCGCGCACACACACACATACACACATACATACACACATTAATATGTACGATTGCTTGATTGTGTTCACAATGTATTGTTGTTTGTATACATAAACATACAGACACTCCTTTAATAAGTACATATATATGTGCCACATATATATATGTACATATAAAAGTAGTGTTTGTATGTTTATGTATGCAAATAATAATAGATTGTAAATACAATCAAGCGCTCATAAACATTAATGTGTGTATGTATGTGTGTGTATGTGAATATAGATGTATATATAAAAAATGTACATATAATATATATCTATGGATATATATTTGCTATTAATATAAATATATACATATATATACCTATATGTATATATATACATACACACACAGATGTATATTTACGCATACTTACACACACAAACAAATATATGTATATATATGTATATATATATATAT
>NC_068984.1:43666283-43671399 GCF_001194135.2 Octopus bimaculoides | reverse complement strand
ATATATACATATATATATATATATACATATATATATATATATATATGTATGTATATATATATGTATGTATGTATGTATGCATGTATGTATGTATGTATGCATGCATGCACATATGTAGTATTTTCACACACAAAATATTCGTGTGCGTACGCACTCGCATGTCTACATTCGTGTATGTAATGCACATGTGTGGATTTATGGATATGAAGATATACTTTGATTGTTTCCATCTCAAAATATGGATCGGAATTGGATGAACACTAAATAAAAATTAATCAATAAACAATCCTCAGGGACAAACCTTCACCTATACCTTAGTTTGCGCTGTTTTAAAATAGCTTAATATGATTAGAATATATTAATTCATAGTGCAACTCTTATTGCAGAGAAGTTAGGTAAGCTATTTTAAGGTGCGGACACTTAGGGTAGATATATAACTTATAACTTAAGGGCTAGACGTGTTTTATTAAATTTCTCTTTCTGTTGATTTCTTTCTGTTCTCTACTGTAGATAGGAATTTTACATAAGATCCTATTTCTTTAAATATTTATTTCACAGTTTCTCTAGACAGATTTATATTCGCACACAGCATACAGCAATGACTCCTAAATACTTTTTATTCACAGTGGTCAATGTACGAAAATGTAAAGCATATGTATATAAGTAATAATTATAATTAATGTGAGTTGAGAGGGTTATATTATCCGGGCGAGTAAAAACGTATATTAAATATATATGATATTATTTGAACCATTATATGTTTTAATAAATATCGTATATTTTAAACGAGGTACCCTCTGGCTCCGGTCATTGATATAAGAGAGATAATTAACCCCTCACAATACGTGGAAGGATTAAAAATTTGATTTCGAAAAGAAAGGGTACGAGGAAGAGAGAGCATAGTTTTCACATATATGTTGTTTTTATCTATTTTGAAGTGCTTATAATTCGTAGTTGGTGGTAATCCTATGTAGTACTATTTCATTCCTTTTAGGAATCTTCAGCCTGATTTAACCTGTAGCTTATTAATTACATATCTCATTAAAATAGAACATAAAATTTTATTAATCGGGAGTAAATTCATGGAATATTTTATTTTCCTTCATTGAACATGATAGTTTATCAGAATATTCTATTGATGAGCTTAGTTATATTTTGTATAAAATATATAACCATTTACAGAACTACAGTGTCCGCTAAGTTCAGACGAGTAAACACTACAGTTGATATGATAAAATCTCGGCTGCTTGTCAGGCTGTATGTCTATTGACTTACGGAAGGTAAAAAGATATACTGCTTTGACATGAATTATGAAGAAATGAAAAGATAGCTCTCAGCTTATTAAAATCATGTGCATATTTCTACGTACTATATCTTTATCGAAAGTTATCTTCTAGAGCTCTAATATACTGCTTGTTGTCAATTAAATTCAACATAGTTCAGTATATTATAACACTCAGTGGGGAATCAGTGAAGTAGCCTCCACGCGGTCGCTCGATTTGCTAGAAATAGAACGCGTTCACCCATATAATGTTTGCTAAGTCAAGACTGACATGGGACTGAACAACCAACATTTAGCAACAACAAAAGAATCGGGAAAGATTCCGCGATCATTATGAATGGATATAACTCCCCTGGCTATTTTTTACTATCATTAGTTGATGACCTTTCAAAATGTCCTCGATTCCATGTCTTTTTTTAATCCTGAAACAAAAACGGAATAATTCTCATTAATTACTTATTTCCATTTGTATATGAATAGAAGAATGTATCCAAATTGTGAAAAGCAACTAGCTTCTAGACGTCAATAATCTGACAAATAAATCGATGAATTCCCCGAAGCATTGTGACTTCTTGCAAAAGATTGTTATTTCTAAGTGTCTGCCACTATCTTCTGCCAGGAATCTACTGAATAAAATCTATTGTATTAGGTTCGTTTAGGCATTGTAAATTGATTAAAAGAAACCTTGTACAACAATTCTCAAAATTCCAAGCTTTATTTAAGGATTTTTTTTTTTTACTTTATCATATGGTAACCCTAAGGTTGTCAATCTCAATATTGGAAGTTTAGCGAAACATATGGATAAGATTTTCTTTAAATATTCAATATAGAGAAGCTAAAAGAAAGAAATAGCATTTAATATGTTGGTATAGTTAAACACAACAGGTTCCAGTGAAATTTTTGGGAAAATTAAAGAATTTTCAGTTTGAAGATATCCAGCAGTTTAGGAATGTATTTAGAACAACTGTGTTATTGCCCAATGCTGTCGTTCTTCCAGGTGATGTGGTGGAATAAGATACTGTGCTGGTGACTTTTGCACATGTTTTCTATTAGCCCTAAATAACAGAATGAGGTTTTAAGGAAGATATATAGGCGTAGTATATCATGCTTTTTTTCAAGACATTTGCTGTCCATAAGAAGGCTTCTGTACAGCAACGGTTGATTCTTGATTGTTGGCTCTTCTCGTTGTTGGTTTTAGCGTTCTTGTAAACTACCTCATGCAAATATTACTCTACCTTTATGTTATTCTTGTTGAGCAGCTGAGGAGATCTAAGTTCGATCAAAAACTGTTTGCTGATGAGTAAAAGAAATCTCATTACAATATATATTTTACAATAGTGCCGTATGGCTTGTTGCACTATATGATATTCTTCTACCTTGAGCGGTTGGAGTATTCGCTGTTTTTCTTCGGTAAGTATTTATCTGCGTAATGGCTGAGCTGCATGCATCGTTATAGTATCCATTGGCTTTGTGAAATGTAGTTTCATGTGAGAATAAAGGAGTTATCTTCTTGTGGATACTGCAGGGTAGCTTTCGAATGACGTAAGGCGAATGGATGCTGGAATTTGAATGGATATTTAATGTAGAAGTGTTTGTTTGTTTAAGCAACTTCGGAAGTTTACTTTCGTCAAGTTTTTCGACTTTCAGAGTAAATCCGTTGAAAGTTGTCTATTTTCTGAACGTGTCAGTTGTTTGTCTGCTTGTACTGTTCATTATCATAAGTTCTTTATTTTTTGCATAGGCCGTGGTTATATCCTTAAAAGATATCTGTGTATTTCAGAGTAGGAAAATAATTAGTAGCTCAGTTTTCTGCAACATTGTTATTCCTCGCTGTAATATCAAAATCTCCCGCTTCACCCTTCAAATCCAGCATGCATTCCAGGTGAGAAAGAGCAGCATTCTTTCGTACGTTATGATCTGAAAGTCGGCCTGTGTAATGTCAATGCGTTCTCTTCCAAAGTAGATAACTTTGGAGGGAAATTCTAGGCCAAGCGATGGGTAATAGCCAATGTTGTTTAATTTTATGAACCCACGGTTATTTTTCCTTCAGCGCCGTTAAACCACTGAATGGTGATCTTAAGAGTTCTTCCATGTGTTTGAATTTGTGAATTGTTTGATTATTTTGTTTATTCTAACCAGTACTACTTTACCACGTCTTAGTCGCTTTTTACTGGATTTATGGATCTACATTAGATGAATAATCGAGGTTGTTTTATGGTCCTTGAGACAGCTTGTGTTCGATCTTTCACTATAGATTGTGTTTCAGTGTCGATATCGTAATGTTTCTGTTGGCTTCTAACATTTTAGCATATTGCTGTGCAAAAGGTTATGTCTTTGTTTATCGTACGTTCTTAGGAAGTAGTTTATCGTGTATACTTCTTAGGAAGTAGTTTTGTTGTTTAACGTCCAGGTTTCCCTTGACCAAGTAGGCTATTATTAAAGCTATTCTACCATTGGCTATTATATCTTTATTCAGAGATAGTGTATATGTATGTCTACAATATGTAATATGTACCACCTTTTGAAGACAAGAAGGATATATACTTGAGGAGGAGTTAACTGCTCTTTCTAGCTGGTCAAGTGATTATATGGAATGAGTTCATATCCTAGATAGAATGCTAGTTTATCGTATCCAAGAATTTCTAGCGGTTATTTTTCACAGACTAATAAATTGAATTATTTAACAAGTTGGGAATCTTTTTACTACCAGAGGCAAATTGCAAGTTCATAAGTTCGCTCCCTCGTTTCTATTACAAATTCGTTGCAATATAACTTTTAATAAAACACTTTCTTGGTCTTAAGGCTTTAACAGTTTATATTAATTTTTGTTTTACATTTATGTTTTCAGATAACTTTTACTATAGATATTTTCAAATGTAAATGTGAGCGAAATTACACCTGCGCTGAAACAACTCAAACGATACGCTAGCAGACAACATCAGCTTTAACCCATGATCTGGCTATACAATTCGTCTTTTCTGTGTTATTTCTGAGTGTTTCACAAACGTTCTGTGTTGTTTGTATTGGCTTACTATTCGCCATACTTCTAAAAGCAAGCTACCTAAAATAAAACAAATAATTATCATCTAAAGAGTTATTTATGAATCATATATCATCTCTAAGTATACGATACTCGGTGTGATTGTGCGGTTCTTAAAACTACTTTTATTTGTTTTTATTTCCACTTAAGCACTTCCAGTTTACCAAGCCTTCAGTAGCATCTATCAAGTGTAATATGTAATGTAAACTATTTGTTCTGTTACAGTTAGTTTCCTGCTAGTATTTTGTCGATGAACCACTATTTAATATAAACAAAACCAAAGAAGGGCGGTGAGTTAGTGGAAACGATAAAGCCTACATTCAGCTTCGTGATATTTAGTTAAAACCTTTGAATATTTAGAAAGCGTACACTGTGGAGCCAAGTTGGTACCAGGCTTGGCAATTTGAATAATTTCCTATTCCTATTCTGTGAGTTTTAAACATGTCAGTCGAAGCCCTTTTTCAGAGTAAAATAAAAGCAAATATTATTCAGCTATTTTTGCTGATACAAACATACAAGCTCACAGTTCCTTTAGCGTATAGTTTTATTTGCTATTATGCGTCAATAAGATTAGGGTTTCATTTCCTCTCACTTGTGCGTCATTGAAAACTAATTAAGGAAAAAGATTAAACTTGAAAGCAACTGTATTTTCAATATTTCAATATATAAAGAAATTTATGTGCATATATATATGTATGTATATATATATATATACATACATATATATATACATACATACATATATCTACATAAATATATATATATATATATATATATATATATATATATATATA
>NC_068984.1:43663917-43665881 GCF_001194135.2 Octopus bimaculoides | reverse complement strand
TCAGCTATTTTTGCTGATACAAACATACAAGCTCACAGTTCCTTTAGCGTATAGTTTTATTTGCTATTATGCGTCAATAAGATTAGGGTTTCATTTCCTCTCACTTGTGCGTCATTGAAAACTAATTAAGGAAAAAGATTAAACTTGAAAGCAACTGTATTTTCAATATTTCAATATATAAAGAAATTTATGTGCATATATATATGTATGTATATATATATTTATATATATGTAGGCAGTGATGTGGAAATTGTCTGCATTTTATATTTTTAATTTCGCGCATGTGCATTGTTTGTTTTATATTTTGTCGACTACACAGCTACACAGTATAGTAGGGTCAGTGGAGTACCGTCTGTGAGTAAAATAGCACCATGATGCAATTCACTCTGCCAGAAATTTGGAAACGACATGCTGTACTGATTGGCATTTGCACCGGTAGCTCCAATACGAACATTTCAGAGTGAATGGGTGTCAACCTGATGACATTGCAATCTAAGAACATATACTAAGAGTGATAAAAATCAAACGTTGACTCATTGGGTATAAAAGGCACCCAAATTTACCAGCCTGTCATTCGGTTCCCGAACGCAGCAAGCATGCCAAGACTGACACGAAATCAGAGGGAGCAAGCCATCGGACGTCTCCATGATGATCAACGTCCAGGGTCATTGCTAATGACTTGAACTGCAGCATTCGGACATCTGAGCGGCTGATAGAACGATGCAATGCGACAAGCAGCACGGATGATCGTCCACGCAGTCGCCGACCGGGGGTTACAACGGCACGTCAAGATTGCCACCCGAACCAACAGCACTTGCAGGACCAATTCCGGAGGGCAATGGAATCAGCTAGGCAGACCATAGGGACTCGCCACAGACTCATGTGTGCAGAAACAGTTCGCCGCCGGCTGAGATCTTTCAATCTAACTTGTTGACGTCCGGCTAGGGTCCCCATCCTCACGTATCGTCATCGACGGGCACGTCTGCAGTGAGCTCAAAAACGTCAGAACTGGCGATAATAGCAGTGGAGAAGAAGGGGCGATGGCTGTGTGGTGAAGAGAGACTCATGGGGAGGACAGAGCATCATGGAATGGGGCGGGATTGTACTCAACCAGAATCTTGGACTGATGGTCTTCCAAAACATCTGCCAAGGCCGGGGCAATGGAATAACCGCTGCTCGCTACATCGGCCAAATGCTGAGGCCTCACATTGTGTCATACTTTACCCGCCATTGGAATCAAGTGTTCCAACACGACAACGCATGTGCTCATACTACCAGGTTGACAACAGACTTCCTCCAACAGCACAACATCCAGACACTGCCATGGCCTGCTCTAAGTCTGGACTTTGAACCCCATAGAGCACATGTTGGACAAAATCCAAAGAAGGCTAAATGACACCCGTCCAAGGCCGACAACTGTGGCACAACTCACTGCAACTTTTAACAGTGTGGACTATCCCCATGGCCTTCATTAATCGTTTGGTACATTCAATGTACTGAAGATGCCTGGTGGTAATCAACGCTAAAGGTGGTCACAAGAGATATTGAGTTCACCTCCTTGTATCCAGGACACTCCGTAATCACGTAATACTGTGTGACGTCAAACATGTTTCAGGAAACGACGTTTTATCATTAGGAAAGAACGGTTTCTTAATTGGATCTCTTCAATCAATGCTATGACAGTCTGTTAATAAACCAGTTCCTATTTAGTATGTGTGCGACGTTTCTTTTGTGGTTCAGTATATATATATATAAGATTGACCAGTGACCGGTCTGTCAAAAGACCGGTCACTGGTCAAACTTATATACACAAGTACTATAATCTTTTTAGGATCTCGAAAACATTTTTAAAGAACCTTCTGATTCTTTTAATGTGCTAGTTTTCTGGTATTAAATTGATATTAATTAATATCGAATTTTTACCATATTATGTTAATTATATATATATATATATATATATATAT
>NC_068984.1:43652232-43663907 GCF_001194135.2 Octopus bimaculoides | reverse complement strand
TATATATATACACATATTATATATATATATATATATATACACATATGTACATACATATATATATATATACACATATATACATATACATATATGCACATACACATATATACACATATGTACATATATATATATATACACATATATACATATATATATATACATATATATACATATATATATACACATATATACACATATATGTATATATATATATATATATATATATACATATGTGTGTATGTGTGTGTGTGAGAGAGAGAGAGAGAGAAAGAAAGAAAGAAAAAAAGAAAGAAAGAGAGAAAGATCTATAGATAAAGCATATGACTATTTGCTTATAAGTCGTGATTTCAAACCTCCTACTGGTATTTCGTTGTGCTGATTACTTTATTCTGCATAGTTTTTACGCTATACATCATGAAACAGGAGAAAAGCACTTGACATTTGTTGCCTTACTTCTCTCACATACACATGTGACTATATTTCTTTCTCTCTCTCTCTCTCTCTCTCTCTCTCTCTCTCTCTCTCTCTCTCAAAATTGATCGTCTTGCTAAATCTATATTTGTAACAGAGATGCGCAGAGATGACAGAATCGGTGGAGCTTCGAACAAAAATTAGCATTTGGAATTTAGTTGCCTCCTTTAAGATCAAATTCTAACAGGATTAACTTTCCGCCGATCCTTCCAGTCCAGTCTTGATAAAATAGATACAAGTCGTCTACACGTATTGATTTAATCTGCTATGCCCTTAAGATTTGTAGTCTTATACAAGTGTTAGAAATCCATATTTATTTAACTAATTCCACTCCTGAATATTGCTGATATAACGAGTTAAATTTATCTCCTTGAAATGAAAGGTGAAGTAGAATTTGAACTCAGAACCCATATGTATCCCTGGTTGCGTTTTCGCAACTCAAAACCTGCCCCAAACCTAATTATTTGGACATGAACTTGCCGGAAAGCATCTGACTGAGCATACGAAATGTTCAGTAGGTAGCTGACACCCGTAGCTAACAGTTGCATGATATCCTTCTCTTCCAGATTGTGAAAGCTTACCATAAGGTTTAATCTAACTACACTGAAATTTTAAAACAGTGTTTATCAGTTCAACTAATCAGCACAAACATCGAATCAATCATTTCGTTGTTGAATGCTGAAAATATTCCATTTTGTCCAGTTTGGTAACATCGTTAGTAATGGTAATGATGATAATATTATGATAGTGAAGATCCAATGGATAAGAATATAATAAATTCAGAGACTGATTAAAACTACATAACCTGAACAAGTTATGTGCCGGGTGCTTGATGCACTTTTTGGTACTGTAGATTATAAACATTCTTAGGTTTAGAATTTACTTCTGTTATTGTCTCCTCCTGCTCCTCGTGATGATGATGATCATCATCATCACCATCACTTAACGTCCAGCGTCAATGCATTTAAATTTGGGTCTGATGAATAGGGTTTACCAATTTCTGCACTTTAATATATTTAACTATAAGAATTAACTTTTTTTAAAGTTTTGCTACCAACAGAATACGAACGAGTCAATAAAGAGATTGTATGTGCTCAATCGACTTGATAGAAATCGCTGCTAATCTAACTCAAATCTCGACCCACTGTGTTAAAACAAGACGGACATATTAGATAATGCAGTGTTGCATATTCTTTCTCTGAATAAAAAGAATAATGAGTTGTCATGACTACATATCTTTAATCATAGGATTCCACGGTCATGGCCTAGAATTAAACAGCAACAACAGCAATCGAAATTCTTTTCCTTTCGTTCATCTTTTATGTTTATTTGAAATAATAAACTTGAAACAGACACTGGATGAAATGAGGCAGATTTTATTAACATATTCATTAAGGGATTAGTAATGAAGTTAATTTAAATTCCATGAACCTTTCTACTTCCTTTAAATAAAAGAAACCAATATATTTTAACCGCGTTAATTAATAAAATCGATTTTTCTTTTCTATAGTAGAAACCAGTGCTAATATTCATACAGAAGACGAAATAGCATATCAGAGCATTTATGCATTTTTTAGATGTTTCCACTGAAGGGGAACTGCTACAACTGTGTATCAAAAATCAAATCAGTTTCCTCTTCTTAGAACCTTTCTTCTTACTCTATAGTATTTGACAAACAAGAAGTATCTATACTATTACTGGTTGGACTCCAGCCGTACAGTATCGTTGATCTGAGGCCGTACTACAGTCGTACAGTATCGTTGATCTGAGGCCGTACTACAGTCGTACAGTATCGTTGATCTGAAGCCGTACTATATCGATAGACAAAGGCTGTGTTGGGGAATGGCCTTCAAGGGTTTTCGTTGATCATGTCGACCTCACTATATATTTCAGCTTGGTACTCGTTTTATCATTCCTTTTCTAATCTAGGCACCCGGAAAGGATGAAAGGCAAAGTCGACCTCGGCGGAATTTGAACTCAGAGCATAAAGACAGACGAAATACCGCTAAGCATTTCATCCGGCGTGCTAACGTTTCCGCCAGCTCGCCGCCTTCCGATAATGGTGGTGAACCGACAGAATTGCTAGCTCATCAGACAAAATGCTTATCGGTATTTTTCCAGGTTTTACGTCCCAGGTTCAAATGCTGCTGAAATCGATGCTTTCGGGGGCGATGAAATTCAGTGCCGGTCAAGAGCTAGAGTCAATGGTATCGACTCACCCTATCCCCTAAAACTGCTGCCCCAATTAGAATTCATTATTTCGATCAAACGGCTAACCTTAACTTTTGACGGGAGGAGACGCATCTCGATTCATCGTTTTGTGTGTGTGTGTGTGTGTGTGTGTGTATGTGTGTGTCCTTCACTAACAAAACAGTGATCAACCTGCAGTTGCAGTAGAAGGCACTTATTCAGGGAGAATCCCGCAGTTCTTTTGATTAGGTTCGTTGTTCTAGTAGTACTTTAAAGGAATGAGCTGAGGGTGTCCACATGCCTTTCTCAGAGCCACAAATAATGAAGGGAGAATATTACTCTCTTTTCCCTATTTTAGGAAAAAATAGAGGTAAGGTGTTCACCTCTTTCTCAAGATCACTAATAAAATCGAAACTGTGTCAATATCTCGACTTTGTCTCAAATGTTCGCCACTGACAAGAACAATAACCAGAGACCGTTTAAGTAACCACTCAACCTGCAAGAAATAACAAATAAATCTCCCTTAAACCTTTTGAGACACAAGGTGTTTCGGTATGTGTAGCCAAAAAGATCATTTTCTTTTTTTTTTTTTTTCTATTGAGATTCATCTAACGAAAGGCGATCTCTACTTAGCTATTACACTTCAAGATCAACCATTCACAACACTTGTTCCATCGGGCTGATGGATCGGCCTCAAAGTCCTTTTCAGCTTGTATCACTTGGGCCGATCAAGAGGGTTAAATTACGCCCTACAATCTTAGAAAAGTGAAAATCATGTTAGATAATGCAATCCGAAGATAACCTTAAAATGACGGTATTATCACATCTGGAATGCCTTTAAGTAAAGATCTGCTCGATCAGGATTGCCTGGAGTTGAGCAGCACGAACAATATTGTTTCCGATACAACAAAGAGGCCTCTACATAGCTGTTATGTCTAGCAAGTTCAGCGACTAATTCTTTTTCATATTATTCCCTTTGTCTTTTAAGAAAATCAAAAGTAAAGGCGGGAATGTCACCACTGCTACGATTCCGCCTGTTTGTTTCTTTTTGGGGGTTTTTTTCAGTACATTTCATACCATAGCTTAGTTTAATCAATTTTCATTATTCATAAAGGCCCAGGCCTTGTATTAATAGCAGGAAATATTATTCATAAAGGTGAAGGTGTTGAGCTGGTAGATTCGTTAGCCCGCCGGAAAAAATGCTTAGCAGTATTTCGTCCGTCTTTCCGTTCTGTGTTCAAATTCCGCCGATGTTGAATTTACCTTTCATCCTTTCGGAGTCGATAAAATAAGAACACTGGGGGTCGATGTCATTGACTCACCTCTTCCGAAATTGCTGGCCTTGTGCTAAAATTTGAAACTATTATTCATAAGGCGGTGAACTGGTAGAATTGCTAGCATGGACAAAATGCTTAACGGCATATATTCTGGGTCTTTACGTTCTAATTTCAAATCCTGTCGAAGTCAACTTCACCTTCCATCCTTTCAGGGTCGATAAGATAAAGTACCAGTCTAGTACTGAGGTCGATGTAATCGATTGCCACCCTTCTCCTACAACTGCTGGAATTGTACCTATAGTAGAAACAATTATTATTATCATCGTCACCGTCGTTATTACTATCAATACCGTCACAATCGTCAGTCATTTTGCCTGGTATGCAAACGTTTCTGTCTTAGCTAATAACAATTCTTTCTGCTATAGACACAGGGCTAGAAATTTTGGAGGAGGTGGCTGGTCGATTACATCGACCCCTGCGCTTAGCTGATACTTTATTTCATCACAAAAAAAAGATGAAAAACAAAGTTGACTTTGGTAGAAGTCAGAACGTAAAGAGAGACAAAACACCGCTAAGCCTTTTGGCTGGTGAGCTAACGATTCCACCAGCTCGAAACCTTAATAATAATCCTTTATAATTTTAAATGGAACCTATTGTATTTAACTATATAAACATATTAAATGCTATTTCTTTCTTTTAGTTTTTCTATATTGAATATTTAAAGAAAAGCTCACATATATGTTTTGCTAAACTGTGAGATTGACAGCCCTAGCGTTAGCATATGATAAAGTAAAAAAAAATGTAGCAAATTCATTTCCCTGTTATTCAAACAGTTTTGTTTACCACCAGATGGATATATTTTATTCTGCTTAACCCCAGAGAATGTGAATTCAGTGGAACGTTTTGTTTTTATATTTTACCTGATGAAACTTTACATGCAGTAAGCAGCCAAAACAACTGGTAATTTCTGGCAAAGATCACTATTCGGTTTCGATTTTCAGTTGAAATAATTTTATTATTTTCATCATTAATGCCCCAAGAAAAAGTTCCATTGTTCCATTTCCGCTCCAAAATAAATAAAGTTATAAAGCACTTTCTATTTGACCGCTAATGTCTTCATATCTTCATCTTTTTTTTTTTTTTTTTTTCAGGATATAACTTCGATAACAAAAACGAGAATTAACGAAGAAAATTCGATTTTAAAATGATGCTGTCTACTTCTTATAGGAAAAACCGGTTCATTTTTTTAAGGTCTACCTTCATGGTTTCGACTTTAGTAATGTAAGTAACATTTTAAACAGTTTATTGCTTCTATATTTCTTTATGGAGACATTTTTTTTTATTATTATTACAGAAATCACATTAGAAATCAACCTGGATTCTATTGTAATATAACACTATATTGTTAGTGTCTTAAACTAATTAGCCTAAATCATAAAACTTGATTCATAGATTCACTATATATTACTAATTGCGCTCTTGACTAGTATTCTTAACAGTATGTGCTCATGGCGTTTGCCAATAATGTATGTGTGCTGTTATTGAATAGGCAAGAAACATTAAAATTTAGAAAAAGGTATAATTTATATTGTGAACATGTTAACTTTACCAAACTTAACAAACAAACGTTAGAAATAAATCTATTTAATCAACTGGATAATGAGCTCGACTGGTTGGGGTTAATCTACATTCTTCAATGTTTGACAATTTACCGGATAAGTTGCTTGAGTCATTGTCTCTCAAATAAACTTAGTTTAAAAGCCGTCGCCAGTAATCTTTCATTGATAAGTTCAACGACGAATTTAATCATAGTAGGTTAGATACTTTCTTTTCATTTATAAATAATATAAACGTTAAGGAAACTAACACGTGACTTATATTTGAAAACGATTATCACCATAACCAGTAGCTTTTTCAATGGGCTTCTTAGGCATCTAGTGGAAGTTGCCTCTTGTCTGATTATGACCATTTTAAACACCGGTAGCATTTCTTAAAAAGCAGCAACGTGGGAAGTTGTCGTGCGGACGAATTGAGTTGTAACTAATACAGTCTATGATAAACACGTGCCTTCATCGAATCAGAAAGCTGCCGACGTGCCGATATTTCCTCATCGCAGAGATGTGGGTTACCCCCGACTGCCACTGCGACCACGAGCACTTTTGAACGGCCCATTTGTGGTTCAAAATACTTTATATGCGTGAAATTGGTTACTGTGAATGAGATATGCATTGAACTGCATCTACTGATCAAAGAGAAAAACTTAACCTCCCAGTGACCCAATATAGGTTGAGACAATCAAAATCTGATCGAGCCTCAGGTTTTACATGAGTGAGGGTTTTTTCCCAGTCTAATATTGTTACAAGAATTGAGGATTCAACGCTCTCAAAGTGATCTTATAGATCGCTTGTTCACTATCAATGTTTTTATGTACGACTCATTTTTGCTAAAGAAACGTTAATTGTATGTTCAATTCAAAGGTTCTTAGACACAAGTATGCATTCAAAGAAATAGGATTGTAACATAAAAATCTACCTCTTGTTGTCGCTCACTGGCAGTAGTTAAATTTAATTATATATATATATATATATATCAGTTTTAAATATAAAAACTCATGTTACAGAATAGTACTCTGAAACAAATTTTGGGAATCATTGGCTGCTTTTATATGGCTTAGTCGGAGAAAGGACATGGCCCTGTTACACTTTTCGGGTCCTCAATGAGTGGGAGAAGAAAAGGAAATAATTTTCAGACATAAACCTTGCCAGAATGCTTGCAGAGACAGCTATATTAAAGTCACACAAGTAGCAGATGGGAGAGTTAAACCGAGCGATGAATTAAGTCAACGTTACAAGAAAAGGAACATTAACTCTGATGAGATTCCATAAAATTTCAACTCACTTTCTCTCACAAAGATTTGGTTGACCCGATGCTATGAAAAACAACATTTGTCAAATGTGCTGTTCAGTGAGATTGAATCCAAAACTACGCAGCGGTCAAGGGACTTTCTTAAACTTGCAGCTATGTTTACATCAGTATTGAAAAGATATGGCTTCAATCAAGAAATGAAACTGTGTCGCAATCTTTACTTAACGGGAAACTACATATCCCTTACTTTATGGTACATAATACTTCACCGGTGATTAAATATTAGTTTCTTTTCACCCATATTCTTGGGATAAGGAAATAAAGATCATGATGTTTTTGCCTTTACCAAGAGCATTATTAGCGGAATTAAAGTGAAACTGATTCAAGCAGGGATTGGAACCGCATTGTAGTTTCGGTTTATCTGGAGTTACTTTGATGGATAAATATCGAATTATTACATTGTCACAGGGCTACAAATTCTAGAGAGAAGAGTAGCTAATCGACTTCGTTACTTATTTTATAACAAAACTAATTATTCAATTTTCTGATTTAGTGGACCAGTTTCTGATTCACTGTATTGCTGATATACTGAAAGAGTTACAAGGGTGTGTTTGTAACTAGTGCATCACAAATAATTAATATTTATTTAATTGATCCTCGAAAGGCAACAAAGCAACGGCAGCCACTGCGACATTTAAACTCAGGATTCTAAAGAGACGTAACTAAATATTGTAAGGCATTTAACCCAGCTCGCTTGTATTTCTGCTGCTCCATTATCCGCCCTTCTATCGATAAATATTGGTAGCCAATATTTATAATAGTCGCAGTCGTTTTGGTTATCTTGCAGAACAGAAAGGGAGGAGTGATTTCGTAGTAAAGAAGGCGTGTGTTTGTAGTAGGAAACATTCTGTTTTTATGTGGTTTTGTGGATGTTTTTGTATAAACCTGATTCTTATGAGTGGGTTACTGGCTTTTCCTCAGAGAACTGATATCAAAATCTGAAGTGATAAGTTTTGGAATGAATACCAAAAGCTCTGTCACAGATTTATCATCAGCCTTCCAAATTTGTATATTTACTTTTGCATTTGAAGTTTTATAGTATTTTATATTTTCCTTTTTATTATTGATATAACAGATTGAGTTAAAAGAAACTTTTAAGCGATGTATTAATAGGAAATCAATTTAAAAGTTATAAAAAGAAATAGATAGAATTGTCAATGGTTTTCTACAGGCACAGCTCAATATATTTATTCAAACTGCTACTTCTATGATTTCTAATCGCCACCAACGCTACTAATACCACTTCCCTCAAAAACTACTTATTTATTTAACATTACCCTAAAAGTCGGATAACCTAAAATTTTCTGAAGCTCACTAGAACAAAGAATTCAATGTGCAGTTAACGCTAGACGAACTTATGTAATAAGACCTATGACCTCTCTTGACGTCATTGAGTCACCTCTGACTAAGAAGGAATACCCTATATATATATGGTTTTCTCTGTGAAATTACCTAAAAATAGTTACTGTCGACGTGAGAAAATTCACTTTAACGCTAACATTTTATTTACAAGTTACCAAGTAGAAAAGTGAACATTGTATATTTTTTTTTTCAGTTTTAAGCCCTTATTTAACATAGCATGTTGTTCATCAGTCATAAACGCCCTGCAGTTTTGAAAGGAAGAAAATAGGAAATTGTGATATTCGTGTCATTTCCAAAGTCATTAATGGCGTAAATATGATAAACTTGTTTCAAGAAAGAAATTTTTTGCTTTTCAACAGTCATTTATTTCCTTTGTGTGTTATCGTGGATTTTTTAGAGCTTAACAGCTGTTATTTTTTATATATAAATGCTAATTGACATCTGACTTATTTCTGAGTGCCAGCCATCTAAATGATTGCTTGTACCCTTCCTTTGCTGAACGCCATCAGCTCAATTAACTTTCGTTTGCAGTAATTCTTTCAAATATTTCTATACACCTCTGGAGCATATCGACAACACTGCACAGTTTATGAGAACGGTCAATTAGTTAAAGACAAACGATGTTTTGGTAAACAGTGGCATTTTAAAATCTGAGAACATTTAGAGAATTAGAGAATAATATATATTGCTGATTCTTCATGTTTTAATAAGGCTGCAAATATCTCAGGAGCACATAGTCGATAAAATCTATCCTGGCATATTCTGGTATTCGGAATATCGCTTCGACCCTGCAAAAGATGAAAACCCAAGACTACGAACTCAGTGCGTAGAAGCACGAAATTTGCTATGATAAGGCCTTTAGTCTAAGCATTTATGAACTTAATAATTAAAGGGTCGACTGTGTCTTTTATCCCTTCGGGGTCGATTAAGTTAGCACCAGTTGAACACTATTATCATCTACGATGCCACAAATATGTGGAATGTATATTTTACTATCTGTGTGAGCTCATGAAGTCAAAAACGAAGTTTAACATTCTGATAAATTATTCTATCAGTATTAGAAACGACAGGATTTTATATTGTAGTTTCGTTCGACAACGACTGAAAAATAACAAAGTTTACCTGGAGTTAATCAGTGAAGACTTCTGCGTGGATACCCAACCAGTTAGTTATAGTAAGTAAATTTCCCTCAATCACATCCTGATGTCACAAATTAGAACATATTACATAGGAAGATGTAGCCCTATTTATACAAACCGCTGATGCAATGCGTGTGTACGTATAGCATAGCAGAATGGTTAAGAATTTGTTTTGCAAACATTAGGTCACGGTTCCATTCCCATGGTGTGGTATCGTGCATAATTTTCTATGGCATCGGGTTGACTCATAACTTTTGAGTGAAAGTGGATAGACGGAAACTGTATAGAAGTCTGTCGGATGGATTTTTACCAGTAATTTAAAAAGTACAACCTTGTACTACAGTGAGTCACACTGATTTTGCCTGAGAATCACTTTATAAAGGCATACGTGTCTGTAGAATGCTCCGCCACTTACGCTTCCATTCAAGCGCAGATAATTCAGCTAATTGAACACTTGAACTCTCACTGTGAAACGATGGAGATTCATCACGACTACTACATACTAGAAGTATCCATTAACGGGAAATCAACTTTGTTGACTTCAAGAGAAGGAGAGCAAGAATGATTGTCCATAAGGAAGGGAAACAGAACTTGAATTTCCGAACGGTTTAGACTAGGGCCGTAAACTCCTGATGGAGTCGTAGGTCGCTGTCACGGCATGCGACATCTTGGACGTTATCAAATTTGAGGGAGCCCATCCTTCTCTAGTTTTGACCACAGTCAATTTCTTCCACAGAGAGATTCAGATAGAAAGAAAAAGCGAGAAATAAACAGAATAATCGATCTCGGTATGTGAGTGGTACTTTACTTATCGATCTCAGAAGTATTAAGTCAAAGTTGATTTCGATGGCATTTTATCTCAGAGTGCAGAGGACCGAAACGAATGCCCCAAGACAATCTATGCTTTTACTCCTTACTCTTCAATACTTGGATTATTAAACTTAAAAGAAACGAAAAAAACAAAACAATAATTACGCTGGATTAGATCGAAGTGATACCAATTAGAATGTGATATACTTTCAAGCCGAAAAAATTTAACACCACCGATCTTTCAGACTAAAAGTGTGTAAGTCTTCTACATATTAGAGTTGAATTATTAGAAAAATAGTTATATTCTTATAAAAACAAAAAGAATCTCAACCCTTCCTGAAAGAGTCAGAATAAAGGATTGTGTTTTAACTGTTTGATTTTATGAAGATGAACATCAAGAAATTTTCAGTTTTAATAAAAATAAGCTCTTACCCTATCTCTATCTATTCCCCTCTTCATATGTCTTCCTGTCTCTCTCCTTCTCTCTCTCTCTCTCTGCTCATCTCTCTCTCTTTCAGTCTGTCTGCCTCTCTCTCTTTGTGTGTGTTGGTATAAATGATTGTATGTGTATTTCTGTTTGCCTTTTGCCTTTAAGATACTTTAATAACGATGTACGTATATGCTTTTTTTTGCCTCATCCTTTACCTTTCGCAACATTCCTCTTATGAACACAAATTCTTTCTCTTTTCCTTCTCTCTCTCTCTCTCTCTCTCTCTCTCTCTCCCTTACATATTCTCCCACACTTACACAAATACACACTAAATACATAGACAAGACTCCTTTATCCAGACAAAAATCTTTCTAGTGGAAGCATGAATGCCCACTGTTGCTGCTGATTAAAAATAATCGTGGACAAGCAGCCATCACATAAGAATATAACGAATATCTTAAACGATATTCATTGACGTTGCAATCGGTATATATCTTGATCTTTTGCGAAGAAACCCCTATGATATTGATTTCGTGCAACATGTTTCTAGTGCAAAGTTGAAAAATCAGTTTTAAATACATTCTTCTTAGAACAACAGAATCCTGCAAGTTTTAAGTTTACTTATGTGTGCGTGTACATACTCACACACACACATATATACACACACAATTGCATATACAAATGCATGCATAAATCTTATTTCATTCGTCAAAGTTCCAACGATTTCGATTCCTTAAAAAAGTATTGCCTCTATCAAAACCAATCATTGCAAACGCTATCATAATGTCCCATTATTCAAAACTACAACAGCACAAACACACGTTACTCTTTCCCTACATCTACCATCTATCTATCTGTTTTCCTTTGGCGGGGTTGCTCCATCACATGAGGGTCAGCTATTTCTCTTCGCTTGATTCTCAACTCTACAAAGCAACTATCATATTTTACAGTTGTCTGAGAATGCTCATTTTTTTGGTCTCAGTTTAAATCAGTTCATATGTTTATGCCAAATGCCAAATTTGTGACAAGGTATTCTCTGCTTTCCCTGTGATATATATATATATATATATA
>NC_068984.1:43650632-43651412 GCF_001194135.2 Octopus bimaculoides | reverse complement strand
ATATATATATATATATACATTTACAATACACACTTAACCAAGCTTCCAAACAATTTCCGTGCAACAAATTCACGCACAAAGCATCAGTTGGCCCGAGACTATAGTAAATAACATTTACCCGTGATGTAACCCTGTGAGAATGAACCTAAAATTACGTGGTTGCAAAGTGAATTTTCTTAACTACATACTAAGGTGTTTTTAATGATTTTAGCCAGGTTGTATCCACTCCCACTGCTTATTTCGATTGTTGTTCTTAACGTTGACAAGAAAATAACAACAATCATCAAAAGATAGTTTCCTTCCATGTAATTGGTACCTAAGCAACTCTTTATATGAATTTTGCGTAGGTTTTCTCCCATAACTTCCACTAATTTATAAATTACAAACCATAAAGAAATAACAGCAACTACATATACAAAAAATACAAATGACTACTTTAAATTTAACCGTTTTCCAATATATTTTTTCGATACCATTACAAAAACAGAAGCAAAGTCCAAACAATAACATTTTTGCCGAAATGGCGCCAAATTCAAATTTAAAGAAATTGCTAATGCCAATTAGTAATTATCTCAATAACATCATTGAAAACAAAAATATTGATGACTATGTAAAGTATTTTATAGCTGCAGGATATACATGATGTAACCAACTTCATTTGTTAAGAAATTCAATATTTACCACATAAAAATATCATGACACCTCTCCTCTGAACCATGGACGAAATAAGTAAACTAACTGTATTTCCGATATATATATATATATATATATATATATATA
>NC_068984.1:43636361-43650622 GCF_001194135.2 Octopus bimaculoides | reverse complement strand
ATATATATATATATATATATATATATATATATATCGGAAATATGTATGTATGCATGTATATACGTACGTATGTATGTATGCATGTATGTAAGCATGTATGTGTGTATATGTGTGTGTGTAGATAGATAGATACATACATACATACATACACACGCACACGTACACACACACACATATATGTTGAGGTTTGTAATTGGAAATTAACGTAATATATGTGCGTATACGTGTGTGTATGTGTGTGCGTGTGCTTATACACACACACACACACACACACACACATATATATATATATATATATATATATATATATATATATATCCTTTGGATAAAGGCGATAACTGAAGAGGATCTGGCTCTCTTCTGTATATCTTTTCTTTTGTCCTGTTTGTTTGTGCTTAGTTGTATTTGTATTATGCGCTTTTTGAACGCACACACACACACACACATATATATATATATTAACTATTCATATATATATATATATAGAAAGAATTGGTAATAAAATGGTAACGTAAAGGAGGTACAGTCACCGGAAGTAGAAGAATCCGTGTCTTTACAACTGTTTCGGATAATCGTTAATGGATATTAAAAACAAGTACATTATGCAATGAAGACTAATATTGAATTAATATTTTAGATGTAACAACTAGCAAGGATTTTTATAGACTCTGTGCAACAAATCACAATATCTTCACCAGAAGACACGAGCAAATGGATTAGCAGAGAAAGAGAGAGGGGAGAGGGAGAGTATTGTTTATAAATACATATAATTTCAATAAAAATAGAATGATAGAAATTAGAGGAGGGGTTATTGTGATATGTATAATGATAGGGAAGGACGAGAAGAGGAAGGGTGGAGTAGGTGAGTGTGAATCAGCTGTAAGAAGCCAGCTATCGACACTAGAAGTAAACATTGGCTATTAGATTAAGAGTGATAAAGAGGCTAGGCAGGCAAGATAAAAGGAAACTCGATAGCTATAAATATTAAGAGTGAGAAAGATCAGGTTGGGTCGGCTATTTCCAAAAGAAGTGCATAAATCATAGTAGACCGGGGATGGGTAAGAAGAAAAAAGAAATTGCAAAACGCTAACAGGATAAGGATGTCAGCCGCGTCGAGTGTAAAAATCGGTTATACGAAAGGGAGAAAAGTGAGGCAGGAGAAAGGCGACGCACTAGTAACAGAGAGAGAAAATTAGAAAAACACCAGTGGAATGTGCAGACGATGAGAATATCTCTAAGTGTAGCGAAATATAACTAACGATGGTTAAGGAAGAAGTGTAATAAAGTCAAGGGCTTAAAGAAGAGAATAAAAAGACTGAACTAGTTCGGTCAGAACTTAATGATTTATACTAATAAGAAAAAAGAATGTAATAATGATGAGGACATGCGGTAATTACGTCAGAGAAGCGATTAAGGAGGAAATCTTCATTCGCACTTATTATTCCAAGGGACTCATGGCATATAAATTACAGGCACGGTATGACCAAGAGATGTAGTAAAGAATACTCTCAGCTTTGAGGTGGTGGGTATAAGTTGCCAGGGAATTAGGTTGCTCTAAGCCTCTCTTATCGCAGGGTACTCGCGATAAACTATTTGTCGCGTCAAGATCGATATTATTATTGTTAGTTTGTTGTTATTGTTATTATTATTCATATGGGGTACATGTAAGATTATTGTTGTCATAATGGTATTCTCACTACGCATGCAATTGCTATTATTACAAATGTTTATGCTACCTTCTCTAGTAGAAGTATTATCCACAGTGTTTGTGTTATTAATGCTAATAGTACACTTCACATTCTCCGTTATACTTTCTAGTTTCGTTTTTGGCTTTATTAGGAAATTTTTCTCGGAAATGCCACAAGGAGAGCTCGGTTTACTAGGGAACATGATTGTTGAAAATATCCACGTTAGTAGAGAAGGTAGACATCCTAATGGAAATAATTATGACGACACTTTAAAACAGATCTAAGGTGATTGTATTGCATATTAATATGATGTACGGATTCATAAGGTTTATGACAGGAATAATATAAACCTGAGTTTAATATTAGAGTGACTGCTAAAAAGTTAATTATTTTAATGCTATTTTCGAAAAGAGATTGAAAGGCTATAATTTTCATTAAATTTATGGAGTGCTTTCCGAGGTCATTGCATAATATAAATCGTTTTAGCAACCAGTCACCGATTATCCGAAACAACTGTAAAGATGAGATTTAATTACATTGTATCTTTTGTATACACAACATATAAATACATTCCTTACGCCGGTTATTATTTAGCCGTCTCTTCTGCTTTTCTCTCTTCGTACATGTGTTTGTGTGTGTGTGTGTGTGTGTGTGTGTGTGTGTGTGTGTGTGTGCGTGTGTGTGTGTGCGTGTGTGTGTGTGTGTGTGTGCATGTGTGTGTGTGTTTGTGTGTGTACGTATGTGTGTGTGAAGGAAAAAGTTTAGATACGCATGGATGATGACATATAAGAAGTGAAGATTTTAGAGCAATATATATATATATATATATATATATATATATATTGCGTTTGAAGCATCCAGACAAGCAGACATCCAATACATTTGGCAGGCCATGAAGGAAAGACTGAAATAACTAGTAGAGTATGAGAAGAACCAAAAGCCTATATAAACGAAACTAAGCGCCTGCTCTATCTAACAAAAAAAAAGCACAAATTTTACATTGCTTTAATATCTCCAGGGACTGCCTTAACTCTCGAAATGAAATCTTTACGAGAGGTTCACTTGCGGACAAATCCATTCTGATCACTTGGAGAGCTCAACTTCTGGATCATACACCATCTTAGAGAGCCGCTCTGCTATAAATGAAATCCTTCCACAAGAAGGATACCATCAAGTTTTTTCCCTTGCTCTTTCATTTTCTGTTTCTTATAATTCACTTTAACTTTCTAATGTTTCTAACTTTTTGAGCATAACTATATGAATATATGACCATAACTATATGAATATATGACCATGATCTACTCCCACACCTGCCTCTAGCATGAGGCTAACAGATATCCAAAATTATGTTGATTCGTATATTTAGATATACAGACAGGCTTTTTCATGAACTTGTTATCTTATACGTAGACAATATACGCACCTATCACTAATTTAAATTTGTGAAACAACTTATATAATGTTGACCTGAATACACGTCACACATCACTAATGACATAACGGGAAAGTATCTAGGACAGTAAATTCCAGAATTACGGTCCCTGAACCACACATGTTGACACGTAAGCAACATATATTTTCTCATGTCTTTTTTTCCGGATTATACTGAGGAACCATTTTTGCTTACAGACAGGTTTGTAAAATGGTTCGACTTTTAGATGCAGAAGTTTGGTAGTGTACATAAATTTCTGGCAGCTCCTGTCAGAGATGTACCTCATTCTAGGACGTCAAAATATTTGCTTGCTTCCCAGAGAAGCTGTGTCTCTGGAGCTTATGCAGGTTGTAGCAGTACCGTTGGAGAGGCTGCAGTTTCACGTTTTTCAATAAAGATGATGAACTACTTTTCTAAAATTTCCTAAGCTTCTTCATCATGCAATTCACAGCAGCAGTGGCATAATCACCAAATCAACATGACAAAAGTCATACAGTATCGTGCAGAAAAAGAGTAAAAAATTATCCTACACCTATAGCTTAACTTTGCCATGCACAACCAACTACAAATCGTCATTAAAAAAATACTGTACAATCTATAGTTGGAAATGATCTTAAAAACTATGTACTACCAGATTCAATAAGAACTGCAGCTCTTAGTTGAGCTATTAAACAATTGGAAAATCCACCAAAATGAATCACAAAACGTTTTAACAATGATCAAGCAATTGGTAACATTTAACTCAGGAGGAATAATTTTCTATGATATTTTGGTGGAACAGCTAATACATTTTTGATCAATTTAATTAGCTCGTTCGTTCACTCAAGTAGATTGCTATTGCAGTGGTCTCATCTGGATTTGCTGTAGTTCAGTTCGCATGATGTACATATTGCAAGTCTGCTAGTTCTACTATTAACGTTAGTTCCATGTGTAATACTAATAACGAACACTTGTAGGCAGAGGTTCTAAAGCAAACCAAGCTGACATTATACGGAGAGAACATAATGTTACTCAGACTTGCATTCATTTGAAGCTCTCTATTGCACCTGACAAAATCCCCAAAGTAACACTGACATCATGAATGCTGCCACAGTTTTGTTCTCTTCTGATTGTAGGTAAACTCAGGCAGTCATTCCGAATGTTATATCATCTGATGAGTTGAGAGCATGCTTTAAAGAATTTTATCCTCGAAGAAAGGAAAAAAGCTTAATCTTTCTACCGACGTGAAAGTTTCATTTAATAGCGATGTCTACATCCACATAAGCCTATCTAAAAGAAATTTAATGTTTAAGGTTCCAAATATAATTCTGGTACATAATTTAATGACTTATAATAAATGGAAAGTCGAAACTGGGGAGCGTTGTGCGCTGAAATGCCTCCGTGGTATTTAGTTCTGTCCCTTCACGTTTCTGAGTTCAAATCCCACCGAGATTGACGTTGAATATCATGTATCTTGCTTAGATAAAATAATAGATGTATCGAAGTCGATTCAGTCGACTGTAGTCCCTTTTTATTAATATATAACCTTGTATCAACGTTAAAAAAAAAGAATACAGATATTTCTTGAACGGCTTCGTTTGTTTTTTTACTCTTCACATTTTACAAAATTCAATAAATGGCTCATCAACAAACCTCAGAGAAATATATACAATGTGCATGATTTCCAGTATACCCATCATACTGTCTAAAAGCAATAATATCTAACAGCCTTGTAGCCAATTGATCAAAGTGTCACCATTTGAAGACATCGCCAAAGCACCGGTCTCCAAGTTATCATAGGACGTTAACCCAACACTGCAAGACAATAGAAATTCTCGTCATTTATACAGTACTCCTTCCCCTTGTTTCTAACTACTGTTCGGTATCTTTTCACATCGCTGTGAACTAATTAAGATGTATATAAATGACCCCTAAATAACAACAAAGTGTTGTTGATAAAATACGAACAGCTGAAATTTTACATAAGTAGAAACTCTATCGTTTTGATTGGTCACTAGGCTAATAGTGTTTAAACTTCTGCATATATCAAACAGGACCATTAAGGTGCAGAGTTATGATATAGCGATATAAACTTGATATTATGTTGTTCTGAGAACTAATCTTGTCGGAGCGAAATGAATCTGTCATCGCTTCAAATTATCAAAATATCAGTCATTCTTCAAAGTTTTTAATTTATAATCGTTGTAGTACTTAACTCTAACTTTCGACAGACCATTAGTATTGTAACGATAATAAACATTAAGTGTTAGATGCCACATACAACTCATTACAGACATTAATATATGTCAGTTATATATGCTGTTTAAGCTGTGGAGTAACACAATCGTTAGAGCCCTCGGGCAAAATGCTTTGCAGTATTTAGTTTCTACGTTCTTATTTCAAATCCCGCAGCAGTAAACTTTGCCTTTTTATTCTTCTATAGTTAGGAAAATTAAGTACAAATTAAGAATTGAGATCGACTTCATATAATATACTTTCCTTAAAAATGAGTGGACTTGTACCAATTCTAAATTTCGATTACATGCCTTCTTGGTTTTCTTATAATTCTGTTAAAGTTACGTTGTGTTGTAAGGGACAAAAATAGGGAAAAGGATATGTTCTGTCAAAATGGGAAAACATTGTGCGTGAGAGATGTCAAAATTTAAGGATGGGTCGTAAAGAATTCAGCTGAAGCCAATTAGAAATTTGTTATCTTATTTGCTTTTAATACCAATTAATTATTCTTTAACTAGAAGTCTTTCTTCTCTCACTTTTCCGTCGCGTCATATTGCAGAAGCTGTTACAAAATTTCAGTTCCTATTGATTGAGCTTATGTCAGCAGAACGTGGCGCGTATATACTAGAACATCCTGCTACCTTTGCCGAGGTCCAAAAGGAAAAGAAAGATCTGAATTCATAATTGAGATAAAGAATTACATAATGCACTCATTACTTACAGCGACAATGAGTTGAAATTTATCTAATACACTATAACCATTAGTTCACAGGCTCGCTGGTTCTTCTTTATCTGCCTCTTCTATGGGCTTCTCTGAATTTGCTTGGCTTCTCCGAATTAGCTACCTGCACAACTGCTTGCTCCACCCATGTCCTCCCTATACCCGTTTTTTCTTCTCTCGTCACCTCTGCTCTTCCATGATTCGGAATTCCTACACTAAAGTTTCCCTAATGGTTTCTTTCTTGAAAGCTTGAACCATCTGAAAGTTCACTTAGCCCACGATTTTTTTTTATTTTGTAGACGTCACGTAACAAGTGTTTAAAACTGATCATTTACCTCATCAGTTTCACTAGTCTGTAGGGCTGGTAAATTTCATGTGTAAATGTTAAAAACGAACACGTCTATTAACTGGTAAATGGGCCGATCCATAAAGGTTATCTTCATCACAGACAATAACCAGGAACATTAACAGTATGTGAACTGTCGACCTTTCCTCTAATTCTGATCAGCTTTCAGCCCAACTACTGTAACTCTGCAGGAGTTAGTTAAAGGTGATGATTTTGTACCATGTATTTATTCATCTAACTATACAGGCTCTCACTGAATTATTTTGTTTTATTTTATGTCCCTGCAATTCAATCGATGTTTAGCACCTCTGATATAATAACCTTCACCAGTAAATAAGATTATCGTTATTTTTTGGTTCTTTAACAAAGCATAAATATTAGTAACTGCCACTAATTTATAATTCACAATTACTATAATCATGCTATAATTTGTTTTCCTATGAAAACAACATAGCAATTAAATTTATATTATTTAAAATTCCGTTTTATGTTCGTTTATTTATTTATTTTGTACAGTGTTTGTTTGATTGTTCATTTTCAGATTCTAATGATTGATTGATTTTTTTTCTTCTTTTTGCCTAAATGAGAGGCCTCGCACTTCTAGGGGGAAGGCAATAAGAAGCTATGATAGGTTTGCCTTCCCCAAGAGCAATGACAGCCTACACCATATAAAGAGAAATGAAATGATTTGAACCGGGAATCGAAGATCAGAGATTCGTCTTTTGGTGAGGTTGTGGGGCAACCTGTTTACTTTACATCATTCTATAATTAAAGAAAAATACTTTTTAGTAACTGTTTATTTCTGCTAATTTTCATAGCATTTTTCTTTCAAAAAGCTCGTCATTTCTCAATTTAAGATAGATATTGTGGATAGTTATGCATTTCTCAAAGATATTAGCAATTTACGTGGAGTGAAATATATTTAAGCAGAATTCAAAACCAGGTCGCGAGCGTTGGACAAAATGCTTTGTTGTATTTTATAATGGCTCTTTAACTTATGAGTTAAAATACCACCGAGATAAACTTTTCGAGGTCGATAAAATAAAGTACCAGTCACGTGCGGGAGACGATTTCATCGACTAACTCCTTTCTCTAATTTTCTTGTCTATGTTAGAAATTATTAATATCGTACTCACAGTTCTTACAAATGCTTAATCACTGCTCACACAGCTGCTTGTGTTGATCTAATGCGTTTTGAAGTCGACATGTAGACTAAGTATTAATAACAGTAGATTCTTTTTTATATTTCACATCCGAAATGTTACTTTTACTCTATTGACATTATCTAGCTTCCGCACGAGAACTTCAGTTAGGATTCACAGTTGTTTGTATATGTACATTTTTATTTTTGCTTAAATACATCTTTCACTCTTATTTTATTCGTTTTTACCCTCGGTTTAAAGTGTAATGATCTCAAGTCTATGTCTCTGTACATGTTTGTTTATCTCTAGTTTTACGTGCATCTGTATAATGTCAGAATTTCTCTTTTTTTAAAGCTATCTTTAGCGAACTTTTACATCACTTCACCACCTCCGCTATCATCAGAGCAAAAGAAAAAAATGTTATACTATTGAAAAGTTTACGAGCATCTCCTCACATGCCACGTTTAAATCTGAATGGTCATATAACAAGGTTCTCTTTCTTCTTGAAAATTAACCACTTATTCTTCATGACTATCATCCCACTTCGACATGCTGACCAATATTAGTGACAGTAGTTCATGTAAATCGTTTTAACAGGAAATGAAGACATTCTTCATTGTGTATGAATTTTAGTTGGCGTTGAAATGGTCGAATACATAAGTTCTTTGACTTCTAGTTCTCACTTCGCTATTTCATATCCATCGCAAGCCTATTGACATGTTTCTGAAGCAAAACACTTAAAATTCTCCGCATTAATTCATCTTGTTTAAAATTGGTCTCAAATCTTCTGTAATTATTGCCTAAGATAAACTTACATTCTGTTCTGTGGTGATGGTGACGGTGATGTATATTGTATTCACCTGGTGTAGTTCATTTTGAAGCTAAATGCTCTTGGAGACATTAGATCATTTCTATTAATGTACTACAAGATATATCTCTAGATTGTATTGGTTCAAACTGTATTGCATATAAAATCTGTTGTGTATATAAAGACAGTGTTTACATTTGCCGATATACATGCGTGCGCGCGCGCATGTAAATGTATGTGTGTGCATGCATGCGTGTGTGTGTATGTTTGTGTGTGTGTATGTCTCTGTGTGTGTATGCCTGTGTGTGCGTGCGTGCATGTGTGTGCGTCTGTATTGCTGACTAAAATCTATACAGCGTAGTTTATTAGTGATTTATAAGATCATTTGTGCGTATAAGTGTGTGCCCATGTCTGAATGTGAGTGTGTTGTAAAAAAATCAGTCAGATCGTATTCTATCCAACCTAACTTAATATCAAAGAGTTTTAGAAATAAAACCACCACATTAAATAAATTTGGATTTATGATCGATATTTTCTAAAATTCGTCTGTCTTTCTTTTTAATTCCTCTATCTGGAGAGAAGCAACAACATCCATACTCTATTTCTTCCTTCCTCCCGATAGGGAGATGTAGGTACTGAAGGTCGATGTGATTAACTTTTATATTTGAATTGTTTTGATTGGTGGTAGTGAAATAGCAGCCATGTAAATAATCCAAGTGTTCTGAGTAGAAGGATTGAGCAGTTTTTAATTCGATGCATGAAAGATAAGACAAGCTAGGAAGGACGGAAAAGAGAAAATATGTACAAAGAAAAGATTTCTTTGGGGTTTATTCACCGGAATATGGACAACGTCCGTGACGTTTTCGTGTAGGAACTTCAAGATTGGTGAAGTAAATTTATGGAGAAGCCACAATTCATGAATTGCAGATATTTGAAGTAGCGTATCAAGATATCGAATTATTCTTAGATAGGGAAGCCGGTCCAAATGCTTGCTATAGGCACTAAAGGATCATGTTAAACTGGGCGATAAATCAAATTTGCAGATCAAGAATTTAGGCTGAGGGCGGTAAACAGTAACTAGAATCAAGAAAGAATAGATTGTTTCGTATCCATACAAGAGACAGACAGCAAGAACAATGATATGCCACTGGTTGCAAAACTATCAGGGTGTTTCTTTCTCTGTATTCCATAATTGTTATTGTGAATGTATTATCTCATTCATGCGGATAGTATCCTAACCCTGGTGTATGGCATATCTGTTCAGTGTAAAAACCTTATCATTTATATAAATTTGAAATATCGTATTCTGAAGAAGTAACCGCGGTCTTATGGGATGTAGTCTTGGTTATGTTATGTGAGAGATTATTAAAATTTGATGGACATAGCATAACAATGTCAATAAAGTGTATAAAAAAAAGAGATGCTTCTTAAAAGAAAAGTAAAGTTGATAACCACGATTTTTTTGTGTTTTATAGCAGAACTCTTGGTTTTTCTGTTTATTTTTAGTTTCTTCGGTTTTAATGTTTAGATTTGGAATCTTTATATTCTATATTTCCATAATTTGCTTATAATACAGTGCTATTGATTTTCCTTCAGAATTTCAATATGAATGGAACAAAATTCCACAACGGCAATACTGTAATACCTTCTAATAATTATTTATGCACTTTCATACTTACTGGAAATATGAAATATTGTGATCTTTTCATTCCAAAAGGTATTATTGGTGCAAGTGAGGAGATAAAGTTTTTCAAGCGAGCACTAAATTTGCATAAAACTTGCACCAAATTTTGTATTTGGTTGACGATTACTCTTTACATTGAAGACGGCATAAAACCTAAAATATTTGTTATACCAAAGTATATTCCATCCATTTTGACGAAATTTTAAAGTATAACCCGGGTTTCATTATATGTTTCAAACATATACTTTTGGTATACTAAATTAGTTACCTTGCCTGATGCACTGGAAGTAAAGAAAATTATTAATAGTCGATAAAGTAACGCCAATATGGGATATCAACCTCATTGTTCTGTATGTTAAGCTGTATTTTCTATGTATCTACAACTTTCTGTCTCTCAGCAGATCAGCAAGGTTAAGCTGATCTTCACGTTGGCTAACGAGCCATAAACTGGCTACGCCGATATCTATGCAGTTTTTTTTTCTTTTTCAAGAACTTGGCATATGCCCACATGAATCATTCTTCAGAATACATATATATATAGGAAACATATAAATTGTATTTCGGTATATTTAGTATTTTTACTTTTCATTCTATGTTTTACTGTAAAAAGAACCAGATTTATCTTTTACTACATAATTATCGTATACTTAGAAGTGTTGATTACTGCAAACCCGTATGTTAAAATTATTGTTTAATAAGACTGGCGAAGAAAATAACGGAAGTTATATAAATACCAAGTTAGTAATTTGTTTCAGCTTTTATTTGTTTGAAATTGTTCTTTCTTTTTTTTTAAAGGATTGAATGATAGATTCAAAAATATTTTGCATAATTCTAAATATTATATATCCACTCCCACTACTACTTCGATCCAGTTTCTCTCTCTCTCTTTCTCTCTCTCTCTCTCTCTCTCTTTCTCTCTCTCTCTCTCTCTCTCTCTCTCTCTCTCTCTCTCTCTCTCTCTCTCTCTCTCTCTCTTTCTCTCTCTCTCTCTTTCTGTCTCACGCCCGCGCGCGCGCACACACACTACCTACCTATATTAATAAGACTTCCAAAAAAGCAACATCTGCTGATGGCCTACTTTTCTACGTGACCTACAAATGGTATCCGCCTTTAGAAAATCATGTTGAAATCAATGTTGCACTTCATATTAGCACACAAACATGTAATACTCTAATAACAGTTGATTCTACATAAGGCTCAGTTACACATAAGTGACGTATGGCTCTGTCACATTGTTCATTTTCTTATAACACTGGCATTCTAAGGAAGCAGTCATGAGGCGGAGGTTCGATGTGTTAGAAATAGCAACCAAATCTCTCTTAAAACCAACCCTACCGTCTTAAAGTAGGAATTGCACACTGAATAATGTAGTCAGAAAATATGTAAAAAAAAAAAAACTGATGGTCACCGCTAATGTTTTTAAATCATTCGTTTGATTGATCATGAATTGACCTGGGAAAAAAAACAACAACAACAACAATTGGCATCCAAGATTGCATTGGGAAGTCAGCCAATTTCTGATCAATAGATCCTCACTCAATGAAAAGCATCAATTCTAGTTCATTGTTGAGCTGTCTCCATTCTCTACCATAACTACTCCGATGACAGACTGCTCTTCATAATTTTCAAATATAACCATCTGTTTCACCTACCTTTTTGTTTCTCATCTCTCAAATTGTCTATCTCTCCCTAAATCCCGCATGAAGCTTATTGTAGATTTCTTCATTTCCATGATAACTATTTTATAGAACCGAAAAAGATAATGGCCTTATTTTATTTTAAACAACAAGTAATCAACTTTGAACTTACTGATGATATTCATCAGTAAAAATAATTGTTCCGACAGATAAAGTATGTTTTGTTGTTACTGTTTTTTTTTTTTAATTTAAACCATAAATATTATAATTCGACCTAAAATTCTATCATTCATCCATTTGCAGTATGAAGTACATTTTGTTAGTTATTAATCATCATCATCAGAATTTTGAAATTAATTCATTTGAATTATTTGTTACTTACCCCCATATGTTTATGCATTTTTTTTCTCTTGCAGGTTCGTCGCTATAGTATTTTTATAACTGCTCAGAACAAATGCAGATCGTTGATTATTTAGATAGAATATGAAATACAAATTGATTGGATCCATAGTAGCTTTCACTTTTCTCTCAAATCTAAAAATGGGGCTCTAAAGATGTACCCAAATTTTATAATGTTTAATAATTATTTGAAAATGCGCCTTCTTTAGGTATTTTGATATATTCATTCAATATGTCTGATTCTGACAATAGAGTTATACTCAATGTCGGGGGCATTCGCCACGAGACATACAAAGCGACACTTAAAAAAATCCCTGCCACTCGCTTGTCACGTCTTACAGAAGCTTTAGCTAACTATGATCCTGTACTTAATGAATACTTTTTCGATAGGCATCCTGGTGTCTTCGCCCAAATCCTCAATTATTACCGTACTGGAAAACTACATTATCCAACTGACGTATGTGGACCCTTGTTTGAAGAGGAATTGGAATTTTGGGGGCTCGACTCGAATCAAGTCGAGCCCTGCTGTTGGATGACCTATACACAGCATAGAGACACACAAGACGTACTTACTATTTTAGACCGTTTAGACCTGGATACAGATAAACCTACAGAGGAGGACATAATGAAGAAATTCGGATTGGAGGACAGGTATAAGGCTGGAGATCTCAATTGTTGGCAAAGAGTTCAACCCAAGATTTGGGCTCTCTTTGACGAGCCCTATTCTTCTACACCTGCAAAGGTAAGAGTGAATCATTATTTCTCATGATTTCAATTTACTACTTAATATTCCAGTATTGCTATAAAATTAATAATCAATGTAAACAGCATTTGCCTTAAAAATCGCCTTATATTCTTGAGGATTAAATTTGATATGAAAACTGTGATAATATTCGTTAAAAAGTACTGGATAAGTTAAATACATTATTAATCATCATTTTAATCTTAAAAAAAGAAAAAAACTACGTTTATCTTTTGTCGAACATGTTTCAACAAATTTCAAATGGATTCACACATAATATCGTACTATATCTAAATTCTAAATTACGTTTTTTTTACATTTCTCGCTAACAGTTTATAGTAAAATAAAATACAATCATATTTAGCAGCGGACATTAAATATATCATTTTCCAGTAATGAATAAATTGTTAATCAGCTAAATTTAAAGATATATGTAAAACGAATAAATTCTTTATTGCAGTATATCACTTTAATAATAATTTTTTTTTTTGTCCGGTTTAAAACTCCTTACATTAAGATGGCATGTTTTATGGGATATGTTTTACAGCCTAGTAAACTTGAGGGCAGTCTTTTGTGCACTGTACATATAATATGGCAAACAAAAGGTAATAAGGTGGCCCGATTGAAAGTGAAAGAAAGTCATTACTTGTGAATGCGCGTATGTGCACAGTCAGTATAACTCTCTCTCTCTCTCTCTCTCTCTCTCTCTCTCTCTCTCTCTCTCTCTCTCTCTCTCTCTCTCTCTCTCTCTGCTCGCTCACATACCTGAATGTGTGCTCATTGTTGTAGACAAAAGTTGATTTGATAGATTTTTTCCTACATATGGTCAACTGTAAAAATGTTCAGGTTAATTATCAAAAATAAAAACGTTAAACATTACAATAATTCGACTAAATTTTATGTCTAGTGTCTTTATTTTCTATTTTTGACGATGTTTACCAATCATTCTCGATTATATGTTTGCCTTTCCTTTTGAAATAGATTCAATTTGATTCCCTTTGTCCGCCATATTATATGTACAGAGTTCGAAAGATCGACAACTTGAGAGTTATTATCACTTACATAAATACCAAACTTACTTAAACCAATATTTTTTTTTGAAATTACTTATTTTAAATGTAGCTATATGCTTAAATATCTTAGATTAATCTGTATTTTACAAGATTTCACAGTAACTGCCCAGAAAAATTCGAAACATGACGTACAATAAAAATACATTATTTGGCATTCATTTACTCTACATCGAGTAAAACATCTTTTACACACACACACACACACACACACACACACACACACACACACACACACATACACACACATACGCACACACGCACACATGTATGTACTTAGAGATTTATATGTATATATGCGTGTATGTGTGTATGTGTGCCAATAGGAAAATATATACACACAAATGTATACGTGTGTATATAAAGGCATTTATATAT
>NC_068984.1:43626339-43636131 GCF_001194135.2 Octopus bimaculoides | reverse complement strand
TGTGTGTGTGTGTGTGTGTGTGTGTGTGTGTGTGTGTGTCATCTAGTCGGATCCAAGACCTCCTTCGGGAAATTGTAGTAGGCGGCTGTGATCACTTTAACCGTTTCAGGCACCGTGACTGGGCCAACAAATCTGTCCCCAATGATACCAGCCTACATGATTCCTCCACGCTGTTGTTGACGTCGTAAATGCTGGTGATGCTCATCTCCAAAACAGACCCAACCATTTGCCCAACCACCAGGTTCGCCAAGGTTTGCCCTGGTTTTGTCAGTGAACAGAACGCAACTCGTGTCTAACGTCATGTACTTTTGGGCCCATTGAAGCTTCAAACTTCTGTGAGGAGGCAGTTTCATGGGGTACTTGCACAGAAGCCATGGTCCCAAAAATGCGATTCCGAGTGGTTTTCGGTACATGAGGAAGTCCGGGGGCGATGAAAATGGCTTTGCTTGTTTGTCCAGGTTTCTCACGTAACTTGCGGCCACAATCGGATCGTTTCTTCCTTGGCGCTCATGTGGCTAAATAATTCATTATGTCAATAAATGTTATAATATTATTATGGTTTTCTGTTAAATATATACTCAATGTATGCTTAATATGTATCATCACCCTTCAATTTCTGAAAAAAATGTCAAGATGGACTATTTTCATTCAAAAGCTATTAGCGTGATTCACCCAAACACTGAAGAAACTGAAATGAAAAAGAAAGGACGTTACATAGAATAATGAAAATATAACAATGGTGTTGCCATAGTAAGCAAACCAGCTGGGAAAAGTTTTATCAAAATCGATTCGTAGAAAACCTGGAAATCCTAGACTTCGCTCCTAACCTATTAGCGTGGTTGCGTGTGTGTGTCTGTGTGTGTGTGTGTGTGTGTGTGTGTGTGTGTGTGTGTGTGTGTGTGTGTGTGTGTGTGTGGTGAGAAATGGGTAAGATAGATAGATAGATAGATAGATAGATAGATAGATAGATAGATAGATAGACGCTCATGCATACACATAGATACACGTACACAAACATATGTGCGTGTGTAAGCACACAGAGGTACACACAGCCATACATCCACATTTAAACTCATACACAGCTGTACCTCCAACTATACACTCTCACAGTTACATACATGTGTGTGTGTGTGTGTGTGTGTGTGTGTGTGTGTGTGTGTGTGTGTGTGTGTGTGTGTGTGTGTGTGTGTGTGTGAGCATATTAATGCGTATATAGCAAGAAAGATAATAGAAAAAAATTAAGAATAACCCTCTCACAATCATCTAACTTTAGATGTGTATGTCCTACCACTACCATATGTGTATATATGTTCGTTTCCATGTAACCTTATATACATGTATATATACGTATATACCTTCTTATCTACTCGTAGATGTACATATATGCATATCCATACATAGATATGCATGTATATTCTTTTTAAGGGTATACACGGTAAATTTTCATAAGTGCACCTACACACTGTTCACTAAAAAAAAGAAAAACCTTGGATATTTTTGTGTAGAATCAAGTACCCTGACCGCCTAATGTGCCGCAATCCCCTTATTTTTGGTCGGAAAAATATGGAGTGGAAAATCAGAACCCCTCACCATCCCGGAATCACTGGAATTTTTTTTTTTTTTTAATGACTTACAGTGACTGCCTTATATGCCACGAAACACTTTTTGTCCAGAAAACGGAGGTTGGGGTGAGGAGGAAAACTTGGAAATTTCACAGCCACCCCAACATTTTACAGAAATGCGTTTTTCGAAAGTGTGGATTATATAAATTCAAACAACTTTGAAAAGAAGTGAAAATGCTAAAGTTATAGAAATTAGTAGTAACAACAGGAACGTATCCTCTGGAGAAATTTTGTGTTTGTGTGAAGCAAGTAAAAGAATAATAAAACAAAATATCTTTTTCATACCTCTTAAAATCACTGGGAAAATTAATTCCAGATTGCAGAATAGATTCAAATGATATCGTGTGTTTCAGATTTTAAAAAATTCATTTTTCCCTTTGCAAGTTTTCCCGCCCGAAACTCTAATCGAGATTTAGAGAATCAGTTTTTCAAAGAATAACTATATCTTAAATGTTGTGTGAGAAAAGAAATTTATTCTAATTGGAAAATATTGTATCTTTTAAACACATCCTTAATTTACATACTATATCTTGTGTGCTTAAGGAAAAGAAACATTTATTTTCTCTTCTACAGTACTAAACATTTGTTTGTGTGCGTGAGAGAGAGAGAGAGAGATGAAAAACATCTCATTAGTATCATTTAAGATAGTTTGTATTTCATTTATGTTTGCCCTCGCTTTCATACAAGGCCCTTCCTTTCTTACTATATCCATAGTCTCTCATCTCTCTCTCTCTCTCTCTCTCTCTCTCTCTCTCTCTCTCTCTCTCTCTCCCCACGCAAAAATGAAACGCATCACCCGATAAGTGCAGGCACCTGCGCTTATCAAAATTTACCTAATCGCTTACAAAACCTTCTTTTCAAATTTTAAGCCCCAAAAATTAGGGGTTTCCTTATACACGATAAAATACGGTATGTATATATATATATAGTTCAAATTTACAGAAAACAAAAGACAGGCGAAGGAACAACGAGCAACTGTATTAGTAAAATCTTGAGAAGAACGGAAAAGTCTTTGACGTTTCAAGCCTACGCTCTTCGTCAGAAAGGATTGAGAGGGAAATAAATGGAGAGAGAATAGAAAAAAATAGAGAAAAAATGTGTAGAGATTAATGGTTCAATATGATGAAATTACATTAAAGATATATATATATATACACATTATATCCTTAACCCTTTAGTATTGAAATTTTTCTGTCAAGTATAATGCTTATTTATTCACATTGTGACTAGCACCAATGCCGGTGGCATGTAAAAAGCACCCACTACACTCTTGGAGTGGTTGGCGTTAGGAAGGGCATTCAGCTGTAGAAACCTTACCAGATCAGACTGGAGTCTGGTGCAGCCTCCTGGCTTGCCTGTCCTCAATAAAACCATCCAACCCATGCCAGCGTGGAAAGCGGGCGTTAAACGATGATGATGATGATGATGATGATTGCTATACTTATATTTATTTTGTTTATACATATATATCCCCTTACAAATGAATATACTTATGGAAAAATGTATTCACTTTGTGCATCTATCTGAATGTATAGATAACATCATACAGTTAGTTGTATCCATTTGTCTACAATAATATAATATAAATACAAATAGTTATACTAGAAACAGAATAGAAAGCTGAATAGTTATCTATAGAGACAGAATCTCCTCAATTGTAACCTTTTCAAAATACAGTTTAAATTTTTAATAGAACTATAATACCATGAACACCAAAATCACTAATTCAATGTTAGTCTAATCTATACTGTGTGATCAACTGATTTATCTACTAACATTCTTTTGTGAACACCTAAAATGCAACAAAAACCAACTTTCTATACAAATAATATCATGACTTGAATTTGACACTTCTTTTTACATGCTTACTTCCACACCTGAGTGACCTAAATAATAACAAAGTCTCGCATCAAACCAAAATAAATCTCCTCACCATAGCTTTCTGAAAAGCCACACTCTACAAACACGTACTTTCCTTCTACCCTCCTCTTTCCCACCTTCCTACACAACTACTTCATGATTCCACCAACACCACACCTAATCATCATTCAACCTAACACCATCTACCTAAAAAAAATGTAACAACTTGCCAATGACTATATAAAGCCAAAAAGAAGCCAAGTAAAGCACAGTGCAATGAAGGTGAGCAATCCAAAAGTACAAATTCACTATAAAGGTTAACAGATATATATGGAGAAAAAGAGATACATACACATATGTATGTATATATATACACACGTATGTGTGTGTGTCTGTCTGCACACTCTTTTACTCCTTAATTGCTGTAGGGCATCTAGCTGTAGAAACCATACCAAAGCTGACACTGGAACTTGATGCAGCCCTGCAGCTCACCAGATCCTGCTAAACCATCCAACCCATGCCAACATGGAAAGTGGACATTAAATAATGATGATGGTAGTATATGTGTATGTGTGAGTGTGTGTGTGTATATACACACTGATCTTCTAAACAGTTTCTGTTTTAACAGTTCTATTCACAAGGCATCGATTGGCCCAAGATTATAGTGAAAAAATACTTACCTAGGTGTAGCACAGTAGAACTCAAAACTAACCTCTTCACTGCAGTAATGAATAGAAGTAAAACTTATTTTTAATTGCACCTTTATAAAAATGATGTATGCTTCATGACTTGAAAGCCAAAGCCATAATCTGCTATGACAAATTTATAAAGTCAATAAAGGGAAAGAGACTGGCAGCAAGAAATTCAGCAGCACTAGATCAGAATACAGCTTTGGTGTGTAGGTAAATTTTATCGACCATTGATCATCAATCTCTACACATGGTGAAACTGGTGGGCATCCATCACAGAAATTCTATCAAGAATGATACAAATGTCTGTAGAAAGTTCATAGCTCATTGTAAAGACATTGAGACAGAAATCTGAAACTAATTCCCCCTAATAGGTAAATTGCTTGAGAAATTTAAGGTAATTTTTTTATATGAAAATACATGTAATAGAATAATTGTGACAAATATAGTAAAGAACAAATGTCTAGAAACATATATGTGCATGCGCGCGTGTGTGTGTGTGTGTGTGTGTGTGTGTGTGTGTGTGTGTGTGTGTGTGTGTAAATATGCACACATGGATATGTGTGAGTGTGTGTGTGTATATATATATATATATATATATATATGTGTATATCATCATTGATAATGTCCGTTTTCCATGCTGGCATGGGTTGAACGGTTTGACTGAGGTGTGGAGAGCCAGCAGCTGCACCAGGCTCTAATCTGATCTGGCAATGCTTCTACAGATGGATGCCCTTCCTAATGCCAACCACTCTGAGAGTGTAGTTGGTGCTTTTTACATGCTACCGGCACAGGAGCCAGTCAGCGGGGACTGGTATTGACCACGTTCAGATTGTACTTTCACATGCCATCGGCATGGGAGCCAGCTAGGGGGCACTGGCATCAGCCACATTCGGATGGTGCCTTTTACATGCCACCAGCATGGGTGACAGTTAGGGGTCATTGGCCACAGCTACAATATTGGTTTTAGTTGACTCAACAGGTCTTCTCAAGCATATCATATTGCCCAATGCATCATGAATACTCTTAACTGGGCTGGACATGCATGGCTGTGATCCCACTTTAGTTGTCAGGTTTCTCCTGTCATTACCTCAGCGAGGTCCAATGTTCAAAAGTCATGCTTCACCACCTCATCCCATGTCTTCCTGGGTTTACTTCTTCCACAGGTTCTTTCCACAGTTAGGGAGTGGCACTTCCTCACACAGCTGTCCTCATCCATACACAACACATGATTATACCAACGCAGTCGTCACTCTTTCACACCACATTTGATGCTTCTTATGCCCAAAATATATATTGTTCTTAAAAAACTTAAATCCAGAGAAGAAGCACATTCAATGAAGAAGAGCAGTCTATGTTATTTACTGGGGAAGGCCAGCTTACTTTGGGTTTCCCATCCATAAAGTGTTTAATTTTATGGTGTATCATCAGACTCCAAAGCCTGTTGAACTAAGACCTCTTTAAAATATAGAAGGGAAAAGCCTCGTTACAAATGTAAACGAGGAGAGGGAGATAACCCCCTTGTTTAGGTCTTAGGCCAACAGGTCTTGGGGTCTGAAGATACACCATAAAGTTAAACCCTTTATGGACAGGAAACCCAGGGCAACCCCATAAACCGGTCTTCCGCAGTAAAACATATATATATAAGATAGAGAGGAAGAGGTAGATGAGAGAAGATATATATATATATGTATCTATATATATATATATATATATATATATATATATATATATATATATATGTATGTATGCATGTATGTACAAATATATATATGTGTGTATATATACATATATATATATATATATATATATATATGGAGAGAGAGAGATGAGAAAGTGACTACCTTATATGTGTGGTTGCTCTGTGTGTGTGTTGTAGAGAACAGGAAGACAAAAGATGTTATGAGTTTGGAGATATTTCTTGCTATTGCTATACTACTTCTTCCACTATACTTGCTTTAGGCTCACTGTGCAACATAGAAACATTCTTTCTAAGGGTGAATGACAGGAAAAAACATAATGAAGTGCCTGACAAAATTCCCATAAGCTTTATTATGTTCTAGAAATATTGATGATTAACTTTGAGAATTTTACTCTCCCAAATAAACTATAACGATACAAGTAATGCACTGAGGTCAGTTCAATCAATAATTCAGCTATTTCTTACTTCTACAAATATGGTATTTTTTAGAAAAACTATAGTAGAATTATTCAAATATCATTTCAAATTTTATGGTTTTGTTAAAAATATTCTATAACCAACATTTGTTTAATTTCTAATTAAGCAAAGGAAATTTTAAAGAATTAATTATTAGAAAAGTCATGAATATGTTTGTTAACCAACAGCTATGCTATATAGTTGGGAAATAAATATTACATTGTATAGAGGAGGAACACGTAAAATTTCACTTGTTTCAGTTATTAGACTGTAGCCATACAGGAGCACCACTACATATATAGACCATAAAATAATATTAAAATATCAGAACTATAGCCGTCTACAAATGAAACTTATTCATTGATTGTTAATAAAAACATAAAGGTAAAGCGGTTTTGAATAGATGATATGTTTCAAGGAAGGCATGTTCACAACTTGATGAAATATAGCTATTTCCCATACATTGCAGAACTTATGCCCTTTGGGGGAAGGCATCAACCTCACAGCTTAAAAATTCCCAATAACTGTTGTGTTGTTCATTAGTTCTAACCAGCTATGCTTGAATAGACATATGGTATTAAAAGGCTTAATCTTTTCGATACCAATCTGGTTTTATGATATAAAACTGCCTGTTTTACAATGGTTATATTGAAGTTAAGACCTTCTTTCGTAATATCTTATGCAATTTTGCTATGTTCCAAACAAGGAAAATGAAAATGTTAATTATTTTACTTAATTCCTTTAAATTCTTGATTACGTTCAAAATTAATTGAAACATGTAGAGAATGTTTTTTCATAAGAGGCAAGTTCATTAACAGATTAACTGCTTGAAGGAATTCCCAAATTGGTTTTTAATTCTACCTATTTCATCTTTATTGTGAGACAAGCTGCCTTAAAATTTAGGGCTTACTTAGCAACTGGACCACAAGTTATGGCGAGGGTATAGCTGATATGGGTAGTGCTTATTGTATCAATTCCAGAAAGAAGAAAGGTAAAGTTGACTCCAGTGGGATTTGAATTAAAATACAGGTAAAAGAAAATAACACGAGGCATTTCATCTGCCAAATCTTTTATTTCTGCTTATTTAGCACTACTGTAATACTAATTACTCACATTGACACAAGAAGCTCAATTCTGGGGGATGGGATGTAGTTAAGTAAATTGACCTCTGCATTTAACAGGTACTTATTTTATCAACCCCACAATTCTTTTCTACTCTAGGCACAAGGCCCAAAATTTTGGGGGATGGGGCCAGTCGATTAGATCGACCCGAGTATGCAACTGGTACATTTCAGTAAGAGGTAGAGTCAAACCAATAAAGAGTTGAATTAAGAATATTAAAGGGACATAATTAAATACAAGATGCTCTGCTAATTCTTATGATCCACTACCCTCAACATTATTTTAATATTGGTTTAAATTTTGGAACAAGGCCAGCAGTTTCAGGGGAGAGTGCTAGTCAATTATATCAACCCCAGTGCTTAACTGGTACTTATTTTATTGACCCCAAAAGGATGAAAGACAAAGTTGACCTCAGTGGAATTTGAACTCAGAACATAAAGATGGACTAAATGCTTAGCAGCATTTTGCCTGACATGCTAACAATTCTACCAGCTCGCCACCTTACACTGTTTTAATATTAATTAGTCTTTCTTTCACAATGAGCTAATTATTGAACAATTAAAGGAAAAATTTCTGCTCGTGAAACAGAAAGTACTTTCTAATATCTAAGATAAATTCCCAGGTTTATGGTTTATTTTCACTATCCTCAGATTAGTCTAGTTAGAATTAGTTCAAACTTGAATTTCAGTTTAACCTTAAATCTTATTTAAATGGTTTAAAAAATCTGTACTCAACTTCATTTTCATTAGATACTAAACTCTGAAATTTCTTCTTTTTACCTTTCTGGTAAATGCTGCACTCTACCTCACACATTGAAAGCAAAATTTCCATTATAAAATCTGTTAATCCTCAAAGAAGATTTTTTTTCTTCTGTGTATTGTCTTATTTCAAAAGAATGAGAACATTTAGACTTAAGGGTGTGAAGACTTCAATAGAGACTGTTTTTGATATGTTTCAGTTTTGTATACATATAATCAGAGTTTTGGAGAATGCATAATAATATAGTGTTTTTAAGAGGTTGAAGGTTTAATTTATAACTGGAAAGATTATTAAAAATTGATTATTTTTCTACAGGAAGTCCCCTTTTACTTTTATTTTTACAATCAATTAATCAATATTACCCAATGCAAAGATGACAAATAGGTATTGATTGTCTTATTTTCTAAATGAATTCCATCCATGAATGGTTGATAAGCTGCAATGAATTTCATGATGGTTTGTCTTCTATCAGCCACTGCAGTTAACAAAATACATATCAACTGCATTCAAATGTTTTCATAGCTGTACTTTCCCATGTTACTTATTTATAATTAGCTGTACTGACCACAAACAGTTACATAACCAAATGACTTAGTTGTAGTGAACAGGTTGAAGTTGACTCAACAATGTTGGAGATAGGGACTACGGACTATTCTGTCAATAGTCTAAAACACTATCGACTTGACCATTTATAAGTCAATTGTTACTGTATCCATTCAAAATGAGGTTGGCTTCTGTATCTATTGGATACCAACAAAATAAGGCATGTATGTACAGGCCAAAAAGGGAGCCTCTGCATTATTGCTCAATTTGCTTGAAATACTTGGCAAATCTCTCTCAAACCACACCCTGGTGCCTTAAAAATCAATCAGATAATGTGGTCCAAAGACTACAGCTCCTTAAATATTGATGAGATAGTCATGGCTAGAATACTTTTAACTATAAATCTTTAACAGCGACCCAAACTCAAGACAACAACAATGTTTAAGAGATCTACTCTGGTCTCAGCTATTCATTTTGGCTCCTTCTTACTCAAATGCATTTTTTTAATAATCTTCCAAACTAAGCATCATTATTTTCTTAATAGCACTTAATAACAGCCATAAATATATAATTAGGAAACTCAGATCTCAATATAAGGAGTGCACTACCAAATGATTGTAAAGAATCCTTAGATTTTAAGATAAAAATTAAAACTGTTTCTCCTTTTAGATTTATTGCATCATTTTTTAAATTTAAAATGCATAACTTAAGCTACAAGCTGCATTAAAACTATGATTCTAACAGTATGAACATAGCACTACCTATATCCTTGCACTATATATATACACACCATCACATTCGTCACTTCCACTGAAGATACAACAACTAAATTACATTTGAAATTTTAAGCTCATAGAATGGAAGTTGAATAAACTGAAGGAAGTGTGGTATAGGATTCCTTAATGTGTAGGAGCAATGTGGCTGGGCTGTTGGAAAACCACTAAATAAATAAGTAGATACATTTATATATAATGTACTGTTCCATGATAGAAAATTCAACAAAAAGTACTCCATCTGGTGAGAGATAAATATATATATA
>NC_068984.1:43610674-43626045 GCF_001194135.2 Octopus bimaculoides | reverse complement strand
GGTTAAAGTAGTGAGGAAAGGCAAACAATTAGGCAATGCTGGACAAGGACATTTAATTTCATTAAATTCAATCTAAAATTTAGCTGCATAACGAATGGTAAAAATAGTACAAAATAATAAAAGATACTTCTGTTTTGTACTATTTTTACCATTCATTATGTAGCTAAATTTTAGATTGAATTTAATGAAATTAAATGTCCTTGTCCTGCATTGTCAAATTGTCTGCCTTTCCTGACTACTTTAGTCTTTACCTACTAACTCAAAGGGATGCCACCTTTAGCCACTTCTAACTGGAATTTTGGTGGCACATCTATTTGAGCACTCAGAACGCATACCTATTAGTTTGTGTCATCCTGATGTAAACTCCTCATATCCTCTCTCTCTCTCTCTCTCTCTCTCTCTCTCTCTCTCTCTCTCTCTCTCTCTCTCTCTCTCTCTCTCTCTCTCTCTCTCTCTCTCTCTCTCTCTTTCCCTATATATATATATATATATACATAAAGACTCACGTGAATCAGGCACTTAAATGGTAAGGCACAGGGTCAGGTCAAAAAGTAAAATGTGTACACTACAAAAATAGATGAATGCATTTATGCAGGTACCAAAGCACATGCAGAAAGATATTCAGGTTATATATACAATTGATTAAACCCTACTGAGTATATTACTAGCCTTTGGGCTAATCCACAAATGCATATTGCATTAAATATATTGTCCATAATATACTTCGGAACATGACATATATATATATATATATATATATGCATACATACATACACATATACATATATATGTATATGCATACATATATGTATGTATGTATGTATGTATGTATGCATGCATGCATGTATGTATATATGCATGTATGCATGCATGTATGTACATATGGATGGATAGAAAGTTAGGTAGATAGACTCTTACTATCTTTCACATAGAGCAGCATTTAGAAACAGGTCTTTGATTGACAAACACAAAGCAGTTGCGTGAAGCATTTGTTTCACTGTTATCATTGTCATTATCATCTGCAACAAAACAATAATACATTTTGTCTGATATAAACAAGTAAATATAGAATATTTACGTTTCTCCTTTTGAAATCAAATTCTCAGAGCTAGAATAGTTTTGCACATAACTACCACTTGAGATATGTTAACTCTGTAGCTTAATATTTTGCTTAATATTCTGAGAATTTTAATTGTGTTCAGTTCTGTTTTATCATTTTTGCATTTCAATATAACCAAACTTATATTGTCTTCAAAAATTAAAGAAACAATAGTAATAAGAATAATAACAACAATTAATACAGTTCAATTATGTATACAATAATAACACATATTCATCTAATAAATAAAATATAATTACAATTATATTGCATGCATTAGAAACCTGAACTTATAACCTACAAGACCCTTATCTCATACCTTGACCTCTGAGCTAATATTTGTAAACATTTGTTGTTCTTTTTGATGCTGCATTACAAAACGTTAATGAGTGAAATATTATTATATCTTAACTGAACATTCAAACTTCATGAATTAACAATGTGCTTAACAGACTACTCTGTTTGTTTTGAAAACATTAATAAGAATGTCTGAAAGGAATCAATATTTTCAATTATCAATATTTTTAATTATTATTCAGTAGATAAGCAAAGATACTATAAATTATATATTCTAACTTTTAGTAGTCTTTCAAAACATTTCATATGTAGAGTGACAAGCCCATGGTGGAAAAGTAATAAAGATATAATCTAAAAATTGTTTTAAGGTGTATAGTGCTAAAAGGAATGTAATTAATTATATTTTGTACTCACCTCATTAATTGACAAACAAATATTTTTTAAAAATTTTTTCTGAATTTTCATCTTGAATACAAAACTGACCACAATGTCAAAGTTTAAAGTAGTGGTCACTGTGTTGGTCTGCAGTAGCATGTATAACTGAATACTGTCTAATGCAGTGTTTCTCAACCATTTTTTACCTATTGAACCTTTTGATTCCATTCCTATTTTATTCAGGTGAAACTTCCTAGCCATTTGATGGATGTTAAAAAGAATTTTATTACATCTTCTGTAGTTAAATTTTATTAAGAATTGTATAAGAATACAATTGCAGCGTGGGAGGTTAAAATAGTCTGTGTATTATAGAAATATAACCAATTTATTGGAGATTAATTTTAACAACGAAATTTTTATGGCCTCCACTCTGCCCCAAAGATCCATATGGATCCTGGTTGAGAACCACTGATCTAATGTGCTGGTACAGATGAGTGTAGGATTGACAGAAACAAAAGAGTCACTAGACTTCATGTTTATATTCTAAGTTTTCCTCCAGAGCCAAATTTGCCTTTCAGTCTTCCAGGATCAATAAAATAAGAACTTCCTAAAAACTTTGTTCCCTTGAATACGTACCCCTCCTCTAAAATATGTAGCCTTAAGCAAAATTTAGGAATCAACATAAAATAAAAAGATAAAATTTCTCTTTGGTACAAATTGGCAATATTTTACTTGATACTTTATATGACTGCTATTTGATCTCTCTCTCTCTCTCTCTCTCTCTCTCTCTCTCTCTCTCTCTCTCTCTCTCTCTCATTCTCTCTCATTCTCTCTCTTTCTCTCTCTTTCATTTTCTATGTACTATATGAACAGATATATCTGATTCAATTGGATATGATAATTGTTTTTCTTACTCAAGAGAGCAAGATGTGTTTTTGTATGCTCAATAGGTCTTCTTGGAACAGAAGAACCTGGGAAATGCTAAAGGTTATTAACTTGTGTAAATACATGCAAGAACTGAATTTCAATGGAAAAGATATTTGTTCAAGAAAGATTGCATTGTTTCCTCAGGAAAGATAATATGATTCTCAATAGACAGAATGATAGAATTTTTAAGTAGTTTTAATTCAGGTTGATCTAGAATCGAAGAGTTTTAAACTACATTATTAGTAACCATAACACAATCCAAATTAAATTTTGATTGGCAAATCTCTGCTTTACCACTAATATAACAATCAGTTAGTAATTAGCAATTTTTGCAATATATTTTCATGTTGACCTAAAAGTTGTTGATCAAGTAACATATACTATTAACAATTATAGGAAACCAAAAATACTTGTGATGTTTGAATTAACCAAAAGAATTGCTTGCTCGTTTTGTTTGTTTTAATATAACCAAGAATGTATTAGGGTGGCAAGCTAGCAGAATTGTTAGCACACTGGACAAAATGCTTACTGGCATTTCGTCTGTCTTTACAATCTGAGTTCAAATTCCACTGAGGTGGACTTTGCCTTTCATCCTTTCACTGTCAATAAGATAAGTATCAGTTGGACACTGAGGTCAATGTAATCAACTTATCAGAAAATTGCTGGTCTTGGGCCAACTTATCACAAAATTGCTGGTCTTGGGCCAAAATTTGAAATCAATATGATCAAGAATGTAAATTTACCCATATTTCAAAGATTTTGGAGTCATGCCAAAAAATATTTCATACATGAAAACCTTTAATACAGAAATTAATTTATTAAATAATTTGATTAGTCTTTAACCTCTAATTAACCATGTCTAAAAATATCATTGTAATTCTGAAATTACACAATATACATATTATCATCAGCCTTTTAACCTCTACTTTTCCATGCTTGCATGGGTCAGACAGATTTCTACAGCCAGACTCCCTTCCAGTCACCAACCCTTACTTGTTTCCATGATTATATATTGCCATAGCTTGACATGTTTTCCATGAAAGACTGGAAATAAACAACATTGCTTGTATGACAGTGATGCTCACTTAAAAGTATCAAGTGATATCAAGACCAGGGTTTACACACTCACACATACATATGTACATGATAGGCTTCTTCCAGTTTCCATTGTATTGTGCAGTAAAACTGAACCAGAAGCTACATGACTGGGAAGCACTTTCTCAAACACACATCCTTGCCTGTACCTTTAAGTAATAACTATTTACTAAAAAAAGCATTTGTTGGCACTCCATCGCTTACAAGGTCGAGGGTTCCAGTTGATCCGATCAACGGAACAGCCTGCTCGTGAAATTAACGTGCAAGTGGCTGAGCACTCCACAGACACGTGTACCCTTAATGTAGTTCTCAGGGATATTCAGCGTGACACAGTGTGACAAAGCTGACCCTTTGAAATACAGGTACAACAGAAACAGGAAGTAAGAGTGAGAGAAAGTTGTGGTGGAAGAGTACAGCAGGGTTCGCCACCATCCCCTGCCGGAGCCTCGTGGAGCTTTAGGTGTTTTCGTTCAATAAACACTCACAACGCCCAGTCTGGGAATCGAAACTGCAATCCTATGACCGCAAGTCCGCTACCCTAACCACTGGGCCATTGCGCTTCCACTAACAAACTATAGGGAATATTTTGCCTACTGCATAGATTAAGGAAATATTTTGTCATGTGGTAAGGTTTTAATAGAGATTAAAATTTAAGGATTATGTATGATAAGTTGTCTTCTTTAGTTAATTAACTCAAATTGAGATACAAACCAATAACAACAATGGCTAATATCTTGGATAACTGATAGATAATATTTTTTAGAGACTTTGCCTGGTTTTGTGTTTTTTTTGTATAATTAATAACACCTGGCTTTAGGTCAGAGATCTTCAATCATGGTTTCAGTAACATCTGTGGTAGAATAGGTACAGCCATTGTCTGAATGTCTGGCATGCAGATCTTCTTAGTACTCAGCATTCAAGATTCAGTACTCAAATTCAAGACTCTGTGATGAATACATCACTGACTCTTGAATCACTGTGGCATATATAATATATAAATAGATTCATACATACAAACAAACATACATACACACATACATACCTACATACATACATATGCATACATATACATATGTATATACACACACATACACACACATGCAAATTTGTGTACACGCACATACATATATATATATATATATATTTATAATTGTAAGTGAATTTTAATAACACACTGGACAACAACCATTTAGAAATAATTATCCCCTCTCCCCACTGCAAACAGAGTCCAGCTCTTACCTCATTAATGCACTGTATCTTCATTATGCTTATTCAAACATTACAACAATGGGCTCTTCTGAGCTTGTTTCGTTTATACCACCACCAGCACCAAAATCTATTTACACAACACTCTACTTTTTAACATGACTATTATATTTCTCTTTGTTGATCCTCTCTTGCACTTAGCAGTATGTACCAACTTTCATTCTCCACAACAGTATCAATAGGACTCACTGCTAAACTGTTTCAGACATGTATCCTTACATTATACTACTTTAAATAAATAACTAACTACACTTCATGTGTATGTAAAGTATACTTATGCTTCCCTTACAGCAGTAATAGTACACTTTGCATAATATATCGTTCAATTATATATGCATTCAGTGGTCCTCTTCCGAATACATCGTGGTCATCTGTTATATTTGGTAGATGACCACTAGCTTTCCATCATGAGTGTATATGATAAGCATGGTTGCTTGTAAAAGCTTTTACGATCAAACAATCCCTTTATAGAGTAGGTGTGGTTGTGTGGTAAGACGCTTACTTCACAATCACATGGTTTTGAGTTCAACACCACTGTGTGGCACCTTGAGCAATTGTCTTCTACTATAGCCTTGAGCTGACCAAAACCTTGTGAGTGGACTTGGTAGACAGAAACTGAAAGAAGCCTGTTATGTATGTATGTATGTATGTATGTATGTATATATTTATGTGTGTGTGTCTTTGTGTCTGTGCTTTTTCCCATCTCATAGCTTGGTAACCGATGTTGGTTTGTCTATGTCCCCATAACTTAGTAGTTCAGCGAAAGAATATGTACTCGGCTTACAAAGATCAAGTCTTGGAGACGATTTCTTCAACTAAAACCCTTTAAGGTGGTGCTCCAGCATGGCCGCAGGCAAATGATGGAAACAAGTAAAAGAATAAACGAATAAAAGAATAAACCAAATCAAGATTGGAATTATTGAATTCTTGTAGATTACCAATATTTCATATCTGCAGCTGAAATGCAAAGGACAAAATTCTAATACAGATTATACATAAAATATTCTTTCTATCTCTTCAATACAAACAGAAAACAGTTGATGGCTGGGGATCACATATTTTTAAAACTGCAATCTTTGTATTTAGTGATGTAACTACATTGAAAAGTAGGTTATCTTCATAATTAGTGTTGTTAATTATGTCTTAACCTAACTGGTTACATCTATGACATATAGATATGCTATGATCATTGTTACACCTATGTGCTTTTCCTTAAAAAAATATTACACTGAGGACTTGTTTTGCTTCTTATAAAGTATATCTAGAGCAACTCTACTTTGTGGGAGGTTTCAAACTCAGCATTGCAAGCCAGCAAAACACTTGTCAGACCTTCAGTGTTCCTACTGTTTACAGCAATAAATTTTACTTTGCATCAAGTTTATTCACAATTAGATAGACAGACCATTAGGAATTTTTGGCAGTGACATAGTGCAACACTGAAGATAGGCTATGAATAGTTGATTTCAACCAGTTGTAATTCATATTGAAACAAAGAAGTAGAATAAAAAATTTAAATATCATCAGTTGATTAATTTAAGAAAATAATTTAAAAAAAACATTTACAAAGTTCAGGGATGAAATTTAGCTTAGCAGGCCTAAATAAAAGATTAGCAAGTGTTTTGTCAAAAAAACTTAAATTGAAGAAAAGAAGGGAAAAAATAATTACTCGTGAAATGTGTTATTAGATTCATTAAACTTGATTGGAAAAGTATTGGTTTCTTGTAGACCTAAAACTGAAATATAACAGAATGGTCAGAATTGACATGAGACACAGGCAATCATGTTTTAATCAATTTCTGGATTGTTTATGTTAACTATATCAGTTTTTCTCAGATTAATGAACAAACTGAAAAATCAGTCCTATAACTTTCATAGTATTAGAATTTTATATGATAAATTACTAATAACATTTTTTTTTTAATTATTTTATTTAAGGCTTGAAAGATATAAGAAACAAGTTGTGCATTATTTTCGATAGTGTTTTTTTTTTCATTTGGTGTTGTTATTGTTGTTATTAGATAGCTTCAGTTAGTTCTGCTCGTCTAATTTTTTCTTTATTGATTAGATAAAAAATGAAAAGGAGGAAACAGTAAACATTACATCAGTAGACTCTCCCAGGCTGGAGAGATCAGTGCATTTGATGATCACTTTAAACTTCTGTATATCAATGTATGTAAGAATAATATGCACAAGACAATAGTCCCAGCTTTGAGACTGAAGAAAGTGTTTTTAGTGTTGTGTCTGAAAAGTGAGACATAACAGAGGGTATTATAACAGGAGTGGTGAGTGCATCAAGTAGGTCTGGGCAGAGAGATTATACAGCTCATTAGTTCAGAAAGAAGTCTACTAAAGGAAGATTTGATTGACAATGATAATAGTAATAATAATAATGACCCTTTCTGCTGTAGGCACAAGGCCAGAAATTTGGGGAGTGGAAGCCAGTTGACTTCATCAGTCTCAGTGCTCAACTGGTACTTATTTTTTCAACCCAAAATGGATGAAGGCAAAGTCAACCAAATTACTGAACATGGTATCCTGTCAAGTACCTTCTCCAAGTCAACAAAAGCCTGGAATAGTGGTTTATTATTCACCAAGTATTTCTTCTGCAGTTGCTTCACTGAGAAGATTGCCATCTGTAGTAACTCTTCCAGGTATGAAGTCAAAGTGCATCACATCTAGGTCTACTCTCTCGGGGATCAATTGTGCTATGACTCTCTCCATAGTTTGATTCCTCTATACTTACTTCTCTCTAAGGAATTTCCTTTGCCTTTGTTATGAATATACTTCTATGCTAGTCACTGGGTATGACTTCTTGTATAACTACATTTAAAATCCAGAATTTAATATTTCCAATCTTGTTTTGAGTGTCAATCATGTGTCCTTCCTCACCAGTTATTTAGAACATCACAACTACCATTCAGGCCTACGGTTTTCCCTCTTTTCATGCTCTTGAGCATTAAATCTATAATACTACTGTCAACTTCAATTACTTGTCCCTCTGTAGGATCAGCATGTGGTAATCCCACTTTATCCTATATAATCTTCACATCCATCAACCTCTCAGAAGAACAATTTCACACCATTTTCTTGTCTTATATATTGATGGCAAGTATGCTTTCATTCCAACCACACCTCTCACCAATGACATCTTAGTTTTCTCTCACACAGTCTCACAATCCTGAACACTTCGTGTTTCTGATACGTTTCAAGACATATACAAGTAAATCTCTTCTTTTCTGCCTCACCCTTAGCTAAGTAAACCCGTTACCTAATCCTCCCTCCCCCACCACCCACTTATAATCATTTAGTAATGCTCCTTACTACCATCTTCCCTAAGGTTTTCCAAGCCAGTCCCTTAAACTTTACCAATATCATTATATATAGATATATATATATATATGCATACACACACACACACATGACAGAAGTAAATAGACACACTTATAATTGTTAAAGTCTATTTAAATCTGAAATTATACATTCAAATTATTTATTAATTGTCATAATGTGAATATTTGATATTTAGTAGACATGCCCCTTGCATTTTTCAATGCAAGGGCCCTATTAGGCTTGTTAATGATCAGATGATGAATATTCTTTTGCAGAATTTCTTGCCCGGTTTCATGCAGGAATCTTAAAAGATTTGGCTTTGAAGATGCTTTTTTGTTCTTTTTATGAACTGTTATTATTATGTCCGGTCACTCCTGAGCACTTACTGGTATTATGTAACCCAGTACAACTTGTCGCATGGTCGGGTCATGAGCAACTAAACTGGCAACCCCATCAAGCTTGCTTGGTGAGGAGGGTGATTGTTGAAAAATAAGACCCGTCAAAGGGCAGAAGAACTACTGTGTAGTTAAAGGCCAATTCAACAAGTACCTCATCACGGTGAAGTGCCTGTGTACTCCATTGACCTGGGGAGCTATGCTGGAGGGAGAGAAATCTTCAGGCAGGTCTTACCAGACCAGACAGGTTGAAGGGTAGGAGACAGACAAAACCTTAATAACTATAAATCAAGGTGTCGGCAGCAGGGCGTGGATTTAGTTATTGGCATGACCTAACAGATCAGATTATTGGATTTGAACTAGCAGAATGTCATGCAGAGGATCTTGAATGCAAGACAATAGATGAGACCTTAATATTCCTAGTTAGATGGAAACTGTAGGGCCACATGGAGAAACACCTTGCGACTCCTATATTATGTGCAACCGAAACCCTTATCGGGACATACTATGGGACAACGTAGATGAGATGAGATTATGAAGTGTATTGTCCATTATGCCCTAGAGGTGTTCAATAGGGTTCGTATCTGGTGACTGACTTGGCCATAGAAGCTTTTTAATGCCATTCTCATCCAACAACTCTTGGGTCATTTTAGCCATATGACAAGGAACCCCATCTTCTATAAATAAAGAGTCTTCTTTAATCATTTCACCACTGGAGAAGATTGGAAGGAGTCCTTTCTGCAATATGGACATATATTTATCTGAGTTTATGTTTCCCTCACACTCCACCAGCTCTGATTGACCATTGCTCCAAATTGCTCCCCAGGCCATCACAGAATATCTGCCATGTTTCATTGTTGGCTGTAATCTTTTCACGTCAAATTCTTGATCACAGATTCTCCAGACCCACACTCAACTGCTATCAGAAAATACAGCAAATCTGGACTCATTGGAGAATATGACAGTGTCCCAAAATGCTAGTGGCCTCTTTACCATCTCACTGGCCCAATTTTCTCTCTGCTTGATATTGGCTGGTCAAATAAGTGGCTTCCTTCTTGCTGCTCTGCCATGGTAACCAAGTTTGTGGAGACACCTGACAGCTGTTCTGGGACTGATATCAACATGTTCTGCTATGTCAGAGGCCTTGCAATGAGGATTATCCTCCACTCTTCTCTTAGCAAAGAGAGCGAGGTGATTTGGACTCCGTCCCCTCTCTGGTGAATTGCACAGTCACTCTAATAACTGTAGAAAGTGGGATGCCAAGATTTTCTGCGGTTTTTACACTGACTATGTCCACCTTCAGATTGGCCAACAATATGGCCTCTTTGAAATTCAGACACTTCCAAGGCTTCTTTTGTACATGGCATGATTTAACAGTCACATATAGAACCTGAAACATGAAAATGTCAATTAATGAAAAATATAAACCTTCACAAGTCAGAATAAACATAAAACGATGTTTTATGGGGTGTTTATTTACCTCGGTCATGTCTGTGTATATATGCATATATATATATATATATATATATAATTAACATAATGTGGTAAAAATTCGATATTAATTAATATCAATTTAATACCAGGAAACTAGCACATTAAAAGAATCAGAAGGCTCTTGAAAAAAATTTTTTTGGAGATCCTAAAAGGATTATAGTACTTGTGTATATAAGATTGACCAGTGACTGGTCTGTCAAAATGCTAGAAGAAGCTCACTTTAAAAATTCTCAAATACGAATTCAGCGGAGCAAAAACAGGTGGGCTAGACCAGTGAAAATTGTACATACCTCGATTATCTGCAGACTATAGTTTCAAAATCAACATTTTCAAAATAAAATCCGTATTTGAGAATTTTTTAAGTGAGCTTCTTCTAGCATTTTGACAGACCGGTCACTGGTCAATCTTATATACACAAGTATATATATATATATACATATATATGTTTATATATAGATATGTATTATATATTTATATATAGGCACAGATGTATTGTGTGGTAAGAAGCTTGCTTCCTAACCACATGGTTCCAGGCTCAGTCCCACTGTGTGGCAACTTGGGCAAGTGTCTTCTACTATAACCTCAGACCGACCAAAGCCTTGTTAGTAGATTTGAAAGATGGAAACTGAAAGAAGCCTGTCATATATATATATGTGAACCAGTGGCGATTTTTTTCCTCCATCTTCCTTTTCTATTGGACCTTCCTCTGTTTCTGAAGAAGAGATTTGCTGGAAATGTTAAACCATCTTTCTTTCCTTCCCTGAGCATCTGCAAATACTTTACATGTACCACGTCCTCATGTTGTGTTTTTTTTGTGTTTGTTCTTCGTTTTTTTTATTTATATAATTGTATGTATTTGTGTGTCTGTGTTTGTCCCCCTACCACCACTTGACAATTGATGTTGGCGTGTTGACATCCCCATAACATTAGCAGTTCAGCAAAAGAGACCGATAGAATATGTGTTAGACTTACAAAGAATAAGTCCTGGGGTCGGTTTGTTTGACTAAAGGTGGTGCTCCAGCATGACCAGAGTCAAATGACTGAAACAAGTAAAAGAATAAAGAATATATGTTTATATATACACAAATGCACACACGCACATGTGTCTGTCTATCAGCTGATACTATCCACCTTAGATCTGGCCTTTTGCCTATTTGAAAATACATCAAAACAATTCCAGTATTTTTCTATGTTCAGAGAGAAAAATAATTTATTTACATTCATTTACATTTCCATGATGACCCATAAATTTCATATTTGCCTTGCCCATATTTTCTACATTTGTTTATATTTTCACTGAAGCCTATGGTTTAAACTCTAGCTATTCCAACATGAAATTTATCACAGATTTTCAAACAGTCAGTAGTTTATCTATAGTCTTACTATGTCAAGAATGAATGGTTGGGATTTAAAAAACTATAAGACTAAAGCAAATTTTACAATCTGTGGTATGTTTGCATGAATATAAATATATACATATTAATGATTGGAGAATAGATAAAGTACTGTCAAGCAGAGTTTAGGTACGTGAGAAAAATTTTATGTTGGAATTCTCATAGTTTAAATTCTACATAAACATGACTATAAATGCATTTTTAGTCATTTTGTACATAGAAAAATATTGTGATTATCTGGGCATGTTTCACAGCTCATTGGCTGTTCATCAGAAGACAAGTATCCTTGCTTTCTGTTTGCAAGGGGAACTATAGCATATAGCTATTTATATCGAACACAATCTGGAAATCACCTGAAATAGCCTGTGTAATTTGTATGCTATGCATACATAGGCAATTTGATTAATTAAATAATGATTATTTACATGCAACAGAGTATATACTAGAAGATTTGAGATAAATTTGATGTTGGAATACGAACATTATAAATTACAAACTTTGTTATGAGAATATTACCAAATGTACAATCTTATTCACTTCATATACAGGAAAAAGAACTGAGATTGAACGTTTAGCTGTGTACAATATTTTAGTTTACTTAGTGATTTTTTCATCACTTGCAATGAGGTCTCTATATTTTGTGGAGATGATTTCATAAGACCAAAATGTGTCTGGAGTTGTCTCCCATGCTTTCAGAAATAATAGGATAATTCTATTTTTACTTCATTTCTTTTAATAATCCCTTCAGTATATATGTTAACACTAAATCAACTAGTTCAAATGAGTTGAGTAATGCATAATGTAAAAAAGATTGCAATAAGATATAAATTGGTTTTGGAATTCTGAGGCCACCAAAACTTTATGATTATCTCTCTCTCTTAGACAAAATTGAAGAAAGTATAAATTGCAATATTTATTCTTTCATTTGCTATGTTCACGACAGCTTTGACACTAGATTATAAACAGTACATTCATGGATTCAACTCTCACCACAATTTTTCATTGTTTTGTGACCATAAATAACATAGATTAACATCCTTACTTTATTCTACATCACTAGGCTAGCAGCAGATGCCATACCTGACATTTAATTCAATTGTTATTGTTAGTAAATGATAAAAAATGCATCCAACCAGCCATAAAAACACCTACTCTAGAAAATTGCAAATGGGGAAATTTTCAAAACAATAAATAAATAAACAAAAAAAAATTAAATCCTTCCATCCATACCACTATGGAGAGAATGGTATGAAACAATATCATTGGCCAATGCACACAAACACTTATTGATAGTATAATCTAACTACACACCACACACAAACATGTACACATATGGGCACACAAAAATTCCACAATAAGCATGCACCACATACTCTGACACCACGCATACACATACACACACATGCCTAGAAGAGTTTAGCTTCATAACAGCAGTTTGGTAATCTTTCAGATTAATTTCAATAGTTATAAGGGCTTCCAAGTGTTTTTGGACAGATTTTATTTTACAGATTAATCTAAAATAGCGAATCTCTCAAATATTTTAAATTTGTGGCACTCAAGAGAATAAATGCAAAATATTATGCATGCAGTTTTGCATTGTTTACTAAAAAGATGTTTTAAAGATAAACATTTAGACAAAAATATAGAAAAATGTTACTTACCATATTTTATTAATCATAGGGTTGCATGATTAAGAAGTTCACATCACATGGTTTTAGGTTCAGTCCCACTACACAGCACAGGGCTGAATCAGTATATGGCACCGATGGTCTGAAATAACTGTGAAATATCAATATCTGTCATTCTCCTTCACTTCCAGGGTGAGGTGATTCACTTCACCTGGCTTTGAAATATACTGCATTTTTTAACACTATGTCCTTATATGTTGTGTGTGTGTGTGTGTAGACACAAACAAACCCACATACATATACATATGACAGGCTTCTTTCAATTTCCATCTACCAAGTACACTTACAAGGCTTCAGTCAACCTAGGTGCCTCATTGTGGGGCAGAACTCAAAATCATGTGATTGGGAACTGATCTTCTTAACCACACAGCCATAACTCTATGTCTTTTGTTGAGGAAAATTTTGATATTAAATTTTAATAAGATCATAATTTGGGGATTCTTCATATCTGAGTCGTATATTTACAATATTCATATTTACACAGTATTTTCAATTCAGTTTTTGTGTCTATTCTTATCTATGGTCATAAATGTTGGATAAATACTGAAAGAGTACAACTGTGATTACAAGATGCCAAAATAGGATTTTTACAAATTGTCCTTGAAGCAACATAACTCAATGGTGTGCATAGCTCAAAGATTTCGGAATCTCTCCTGGCTGAGCCATTACTTCGCTACACTGAGAGCCCACAGCTCTGGTACTACATACAGACATGTAGAAAAGAGTTGCAAAACAGATTCTTCAAGCCAAACTAGCCAGTAGGAGAATTAGTGGCAGACTTCGAATGAGATGGCTGGATAATAGATAATAAAAAGGTTATAAAATCTTTTAACAGAATGTCACTAACCTGTTTGGAAGAAGTTTTCCCCCCACCCTAACGTGTGTTAGTACTTTCGTTTAATCTTTTGAAATGCATGTGCTCTTGGATACATATATGTGTGTGTGTGTGTGTGTGTGTGTGTGTGTGTGTGTGTGTGTGCGTGTGTGTGTGTGTGTGTGTGTGTGTGTGTACATGTATATACATACAACAGGCTTCTTTCAGGTCTGTCGATCAGATCTGCTCATAAAGTTTTGTTCAGCCTGAAGTTACAGCAGAAGACACTTGCTCAAAGTGTCATGCTGTGGGACTGAACTTGGAATCATGTGGTTCGAAAGCAAACTTCTTAGGCCACATCCATGCCAGTAATGCAATTACTGAACTAGAATATATCTTATCATTCTATGATGTCCTACATATATATATTTATATGTAGATGCAGAATTTGGACATATGATCTGTGTTGTAGCCTGGAGTCATTTGTCTTTTCAGGTCTTTCACATGCATGCAATCTGATCCAGAATGATGAAGCCTAGGTCTGTGTGTCAGTGGCATTCTTCTGACCCCACTGATCACCTCTTTTGAGACAAGGCCATATAGATATTTTCTTGCCACTCCCAATATTGTTCCTGATGGCTTTTCTTCTGCTCATCCCTGTATTGCCCAGAGTTCCATAATCCTAACTCATGGAATAAACTTGCAAACCTTCAACTGCCCATCTTGACTGGCAAATGCCTGATCTTCCAGCAATTTCTTCGATATTTAAAGCATTTCAATAATGTATGCATACACAATCATATAGTGTGTGTGTGTATGTGTGTGTGTGTGTGTGTGTGTGTGTGTGCGTGTGCGTAAATGTGTGTTAGTTTATGTGTGTGTGCAGACTAGCAGCTATTGCAATTGAAGCAGGTACTGAGCACTTTCATTTTGCACAGCTAAGCTCCAAAACACATTTGAAGCATTATAGGTCTTGTCTGTTTGTACCAGTGGAATATAAAAAGCACCAAGCACACTCTGTAAAGTGGCATTAGGAAGGGCACCCAGTCATAGAAACCAAGCGAAGTCAGACTGGAACCTGGTGCAGCTCTCCTGCTTGCCAGCTCTGATCAAACCATCCAATCCATACCAGCAGGGAAAACGGATGTTAAATGATTAAATTGATGATGATGATGATGATGATGATGATGATGATGA
>NC_068984.1:43605310-43610664 GCF_001194135.2 Octopus bimaculoides | reverse complement strand
GATGATGATGATGATGATGATGATGATGATGATGATCACACACACATACACATACACACAAATACTGGTACTCAAAATTATGCATTATTGTTATCTGTAGGTTTATATTATATATATTTATAGTCAGAGATGGTTTCAGTTATAAACATTGAGGAATTTCAGTGTGATATCAGATTTGTTAAATATTGTGAGGATAATCACTTTGCTGGCTTATTATATGGCTACTAAAATATGCACTTTTATAATATTCATGTGAGAAAGTTAGAGGTACATATTATTAGCTTCTTCAGTAAGACAATCATGAGTACTAATTTGATGGTTTAAGTCATTTGGTGCCATCAGCAATGTATTATTCTTTTATTCTTTTACTTGTTTCAGTCATTTGACTGCAGCCATGCTGGAGCACTGCCTTTAGGTGAACAAATATACCCCAGGACTTATTCTTTGTAAGCCTAGTGCTTATTCTATCAGTCTCTTTTGCTGAACCACTAATTTACGGGGTTGTAAACACACCAGCATCAAGTGATGTTGGGTGGGCAAACCAGACACACAAATACACACAAATACACACACACACACACACACACACACACACACACACACACACACACACACATATATGAGGCTTCTTTCAGTTTCCACCTACCAAATCCACTCACAAGGCTTTGGCTGCCCTGAAGCTATAGCAAAAGACACTTGCCCTAAGTGTCATGCAGTGGGACTGAACCCAGAACCATGCCATTGGTGAGCTAGCTACTTACCACACAGCCACTCCTGCGCCTATTAATCTACATTCAAAGACATAAAGTTTCTCTCTTATAGACAGCACTGTTTACATTTTCTGTGTTGTGTCATACTTGTAAATGTACAATTTTATGTTGTTCTGTAGTGGTTGGTGTTAGAAATGACATCCAGCCATAAAACCATGCCAGAACAGTCAGTCAGTGAAGCCTGGTGTAGTCTTCAGCCTAGCCAGCTCCTGTAAAACCATCCAACCCCTGCCAGCAAGGAAAACAGATGTTAAATGTATGATGATTATCATAATGATGAAAATCTCAACTATTTATATTATAGTCATTTAATATTCTCATCATCATTTAACTCTTTGACATTTAAACTTGTCGTCGTCATCATCATCATCATCATCATTGTTTAACATCCGCTTTCTAGGCTGGCATGGGTTGGATTGTTTGACTGAGGACTGGCAAGCCAGATGGCTGCACCAGGCTCTAATCTGATCTGGCAGAGTTTCTACAGCTGAATGCCCTTCCTAACGCCAACCACTCCGAGAGTGTAGTGGGTGCTTTTATGTGCCACTGGCATGAGGGCCAGTCAGGTGGTACTGGCAACAGCCACACTCAAATGGTGTTTTTTATGTGCCACCTGCACAGGAGCCAGTCTTGCGGCACTGGCAACGACCTCGCTCGAATGTTGTTTTTCACATGCCACCGGCACAAGTGCCACTAAGGCAACACTGGTAGCAGTCACCCTCGAATGGTGCTTTTTACATGCCATCAGCATGAGAGCCAATCAGCAGCCCTGGCAACGGTCACACTTGGATGCTGCTCAGCCAGATTTGGCCTTGCATATTAATTCTACAATGTCATTCTAAAATTATACAAGCACACCTTTCAAACTTTGAAGCTACAACATAATGTGTGACTAATTCAAAACAACGTGAATAAATAAGCAATACATTTGACTAAGAAATCTGAAGGTTAAAGGGTTAAATTTCTATTGTTTTATGGTCACATGGGTCAAACAGAATTCAGTGCAGGAGATTTCCTACAGCCAGATGCCCTTCCTTTTGTCAAACCCTCACCTGTTCCCAAGTAAAGAAATTTTTACTCCTAGCCAGACATGTTTTCATGAAAGCTTGAACATGAAGGATACTGTTTGTATGACAGTAATGTTTATTTACAACTATACCATGATGTCAAGATAAGGAAACACTAATGCACACATCTGCAAACACATACATACACAGATACATATGTACAACAGGCTTCTTTCACTTCCCATCAACCAAATCCACACACAAGGCTCCCTGATTGCCACAGGGCTGCTGTAGGAGATACTAACCCGAAGCGCCATGGAGTGGGACAGAACCTGAAACTATGAGTTTGGGAAACAAACTTATCAACCACAACATTCACTTACATAAACACACACACACTCCCTCATTCTCTCTTACTCTCACACACGCCCACACACACATGCACACACACACTTATGTAATCAACTAGTCCCCTCATGTAATCAAATAGTCCCCCAATGTAATCAACTAGTCCCCTGCCCCAAATTTCAGGCCTTGTACCTATAGCAGAAAGGATAATTATCAACCTACCTATTCATATATTTGAAAAATATGCAAGCATATGTATATGTATGTATATATTTAGGTGTGTGTGTGTGTGTGTGTGTACACACACATATTTATGCATTTATGAGATCCTTTAAAGGAGACAATATATGTATTTTGAAGACCTGGGAGACATTGTGTACATGTGTATAGTGACATATGAGTATATATATGTATATCTTTTATGCAACTATAATAGATAATTACTAGACTTTTTCAAACAACTGATGACTCCTTGGTTTGTAAAGCAACTTTCAATCAACCTACCAGCTGCATTAAACCCCCCATACTGATACACATATACTAATGAGTACGTGTGTGATTTCTGCATATGTGTATACTCTGGACGTTCTAGTAATATACTTATTACACTATTTCTCTTTTACACTTTCTACACTAGTTTACTATAATTTAGTTGTATCTAAGGTAGGTTTCAGTTAACAGTGGCTCAGACCATGATCACCTCAATAGTAATAATATAGGCTATATGTTATTTGAATAACAGGAGGCATAAAATAATGTTGTTGTTGATGGTGGTGGTGGTAGTGTTGCTGACAGTGATGATGACAATGACAGCCTTAACATAACAGTAAACCTCACTTCAAATTTCAGTTTGCCACTTAATTTATTTTATATTTTTAAATGTTTAATTTTGTTTTTGTTATAAACTAAAAAGAAGTAAAATCCAAGAAAAATATTAATATTCAACACTATTTACAAAATACGATATATTTTTCTGACTATTTGTTTGCTCCTTATTAATCAACATTCAGATCTTTTCAAGAATTTTTCAGAACTTTTCAAGAATTTCTCATATGTATCATCTCTTCTCTTTTTCAGGTTATCTCCATCGTCTCCGTTTTCTTCATCGTTATTTCAATATTGTCCTTCTGCCTTAAGACGCATCCAGAAATGCGAGTTCCAGTCTTGCGTAATGCAACAAATTTGCCTCTAGAGAGTAACTCCTCTTGGAATTTGGAAAAACAAAAAACTCAACCTCATGAAGCCTTTTTCTACATCGAATGCGCTTGCAATGCGTGGTTCACATTTGAGATAATTATACGCCTGATTGTTGCTCCAAATAAATTTTACTTCCTGAAGGCCCCAGTTAATATAATTGATATTGTGGCCACTTTATCATTTTACCTAGACTTTTTGCTCACAAAACTCAAGCAAGAGAGTGACATCTTAGAGTTTTTCAGCATCATACGTATCCTTCGTTTATTCAAACTGACTCGGCACTCTGCCGGACTAAAAATTCTCATCCATACGTTCAAAGCAAGTGCCAAGGAATTATCCCTTCTAATCTTCTTTTTGGTACTTGGTATTGTAATTTTTGCTGCACTTATATTCTACGCTGAAAGGATAGAATATAATCCGACTAATGACTTTCATAGTATCCCAGTTGGTCTTTGGTGGGCTATTGTGACTATGACCACAGTAGGCTATGGGGACATGGCCCCCAAGACGTATGTAGGTATGTTTGTGGGTGCATTATGTGCCCTCGCAGGTGTGTTGACGATAGCTCTGCCGGTACCTGTCATAGTGAGCAACTTTGCGCTCTTCTATTCACACACACAGGCCCGATCGAAACTGCCGAAAAAACGAAGAAGAGTTTTGCCCGTGGAAGCACCAAGACCTAAAGGCCCCAAAGGACCAGGCGTCCCAGGAGGTGTAGGCCCAGCAAATAGAAGAATGAATGCCATAAAACATAACCATCCACCAGGTTCGCTGGATGCTAAGATGGCACGAATAGGTAAGTATTTTATACCTTTAACGGATAGTCACTTAGGAACAAAGCAGTAATAAGTCTCACCAGTGGATGAAACAAAAATATATATGGAAATACTTGAGAGAAATATATGACAAGAAGCCCCCCCATAGTGGATAATCCATTCACATAGAATATTAATAAATAGTGATTTATATGAAACCAAAGATAGGCAGGCATATATAGAAAAGTATTCAAGTTATATGAGCACAAAGTTGAATACATCGATAGGATTAAAGAAACATTCCAATAGTTTTCACTACCTCAACTGAAAACTTCAAATTAGAAAATATATCAAACTATAGGACAGTTTCCTATCACAAGCATAGAATACAGAATAATATGCAAAGCAAGAGAAAAAAAACCTTCAAAGGGGAAATAATTTAATCAGATTGATAGGATATATTTAGTTAGTTTATTAGATATATACTAAATTACACTGAAATATCAGACTTTTAGGAAGAAGTTAATGTTACTAAAAATTGTACGCAACATATACCCACAATTTTGTAATAATTATGCGATATTTTGATAATGATGAAAGAGCTTACTTGAGCTCTTGAGACCCCCCAATTCAGATTTAATTCAATTATATTAGCATGGAGCTCATCAAAATATCTCTCATATAAGTATACATACATATATGTGTAAATGTAAACATATATATGTATAGCATGCATATGTGTATATACATATATACATATGTATATATACGTGTGTGTGTGTGTGTGTATATATATATATATATATATATATATATATATACAGATATAGATACAAACATATATATATGTACTATCAACTTGATATGCGTAATGATATTTGGGCATTCAGTTTATTTTTCCAAAGATTTTTTCTTAAAACAATTGAATTGGTGGGAGTTATACATCTATTTCCAATGGTTTATCATTCTGCTGTTTGCTGTGGCGACATCATTTGAACTTTGTGGCAGTTTTTTCAAATCTATATCTGATTTCCTATACATATGGTATGGTGCATGCATGTGTAAATTCCGCTAATCTGCACAATTATGCATTTCCACTCATTTTATACACAGACTTTCGAGCTAATTTACACACACTTATATATGCACTTGCATATATATGTATATAAATGTATGTATATATATGCGTGTGTGTATATATATATATGTATATGTATGTATATATGTATGTATGTGTGTATATATATATATATATATATATATATATATATATATAT
>NC_068984.1:43597633-43604034 GCF_001194135.2 Octopus bimaculoides | reverse complement strand
ATATATATATATATATACATATATATACATATATATATATATATATATATACATATATGCATATATATACATGCATGTAAGTACAGTATGCATGGATACTCATATATATGTGTGTATGTGTGAGTATATATATGTGTGTGTGTGTGTGTGTATGCATGCATGTATGTATATCCAGTCATGATCCATGCAGATTTTGGCCAGTATGACAAGAGAATATTCAAAAACAGAGTCATGAGAAAAACAAGTAAATCAAGAAATAACATTAACCATGAACGAGAGTATAGAGTCAATATATTTATTCTATGTGCAAAGATATTTGACATTTCAGACAATGGTCCTTCATCAAGAACTTAATGTAAAATCTGAAATATAAATTTAAGTGAAAAATATCATCATGATTTCATTAAAGGAGCATGGTTAATTGGTAAAACAGAAGTGGGCAGTGTAGAAGAATATAGAATGGCAGTTCACAACAAAAATAGCAATAAGATATGTCAGTTAAGTGCAGGAATGTGTGAGCATGACATGTATTTTATGGTACGTAGATAGTTATGTTTGTTGTGTGCATATGTGTGTATTTTCCAAAGAATAAATACAGATGAAGTATACTTTTGTGTGGGTAGTGTGAACAGAGTATAAAGTGTATCTGGGTGGGTATATAGTAGATGGGTAATGTGTACTTGTGGATGTATATTAGACAATGTGTAGCAATGGACAGTGGGATAGGATCCAACTATGCCAATCACTTTAGTGGGCCCAAATCTGCTTCCCCTTCTCAAAACTCTTCCCATTGTTGTGTGCTTATTACATAGACAACTGTATTGAATCCACCACCTTTAGCTTTAAAGGGCTCACTTCCTTCATTGCTTTTATTAATTCCTTTCCACTTTTCCCCAAAATTCCCATTAACCCTCTCTCTTTTTCCACTACCTTTGTTAATTTTCTACACACCTCCATTTTTACTGACTGCCCAACCTCTTCAATTCTATTTATACTCACCCATTATTTCCCACTCTTATTTTGATTTTTACCTCATCCCACTCAACTATGTTATCCTCCACTCACAGTTCCACCACCTCTATAGTCAAGACTCTTCTTGATGTTCAGTTACATAACATATTTCACTCTGTCAAACAACGTGGTTATTTTCAACCAGTTTCTGACACTCTTTGATATTGCCTCTGCATTATTAATGATGCCACTATCCTATTAATAATTGCCATCTACTCAGCTGCTATCTAGAAACCTTACATCTCCAAGGAATTATCTGATGGAAACTCTGTTCCCTCCAATTTGATCTCACTTTTCACAGACCTCTCTTGAATACCCTCTTCCAACAGAAGCAACTGCAATCATCATTTTCTGATCCACAGTTCTTTCAACCAGGATACTTTGTCTGCTACCACTCCCATTGCAACATTTGTACATTCATGCAGAACATCACCATCTTACACAGGCCTAGTTTATCCTTTTATGACACTGACTGTTTCACCTGTACCTCCAAGAATATCATCTATTGCAAATTCTATGACTCATTGGCTAAACGTTTTAGGAAGCACTTGTTGTATATACAATGCAGTAATACTGGATCATTTTTAGGCCTCAAGCCTGTCATTTCAGTTTTGCAAGCCTAGATGCATTTTGCCATCTGCAGTGTTATACAACACCACAGATCATCCATTTCTCATATGAATCTTGAACAACAATTAAGTTTCTCGTAGCTAATCTTGCTTGTAATCAAGTTACTTTCCTCTAAAAACACTGCCTTCTTCAAAAGCACCCACCCACACTCATAAATGTCCTCACATGCCTAAATATCGCCACACCCACATTCATAATACTACAGTAGTTATCTAGCACATAACTCTCACACACATACATAACATACTCAAACACTTTCTTACACCTTTCCATGCTTAAATCACTTATCTCTCTTAGCACTTGCTCTTTTGGTTGCAAACCCCGTTCTACACACTAACACTTTTACCACTTTTGTTCAGCAAGTCACCCTATTGCTTTATCTGAATCACTGGAGGTTTCTCCTCTCAATATCATTCTTTTCCCCACACATCTCTTATGTTCTTGATGGAAGACATCGGTCTGAAATGGTCATTTCTCCGCTATTCCTTTGCCCCTGAGTGAAATTATATTGACTTTGTATGCTTGATTATTTTTCTATTGTTTTTTTTATTTGCATCACTTTTATTATGACTCTACTCAATATATATATATATAAGTATGCATGTGTGTGTGTGCATGTGTGTGTATACACATGCACACACACACACACACACACATGCACGCACATATCATCACTGTTATATGAGGCTTTAGACAGTAGATATAATTCATGATTTTTTTTTTTTTATCCATTTAAGCTACATAATATCATTTCTATTGAAATAAAGAAATATTTTTTTTTAATTGTTCCATTCCAATGTTTATTTCCATATTCTTTATTTTCTTATACATCAAGAAATAATATATATGTATATATATGTGTATACATATACATACATATAAAGATACACATATGTGTGTGTGTATATATATCCATATCAATTTTTCATATCAGTTATTTATATCAATTATTTATTCTTCAAAATCCTTTTGCTCAAAAATTTCACTGAAGTAATACAAAAATCTGTGAAATTTGGAGATATTGAATATATTTGATATTTATTCAGAAACGAATTTATTATATGAAAACCAGTGTCATGGCAAGGGTACTGAAACATGTTCACTGATTCTATATTGTAAACATTAACATTGCTTTATAGAAAAAGAAAAAGAAAAATGTCATATATTTAAATGACTGATTTCAATTTTTATAACATCATGCAGGAACTGTGAAATAGATTTAAAACAGTTGTTGACCAGTTGCAAAGATAAACAAGGAAAAAGAAAATGAAATAATAACTGGCTAGTTAGATGCTGCTGTCTCACTGCTCAATTTTACCTGGTAGTGGTATAGATTGCCGTCCTCAGTTTTCACTGTTCTGTGCCCCTGTCTCTAATCCCTTGATATACTGTTATCAAAAGATTTCACTTCAGGTCATTGTGGTATTTGGATAAAGGTACTACAAACTAAAGTGAGCAGTGATTGCCCTTGCTCAGATTTGATCACAAATAAGGAATTGCTTTAAATTACAAACAAGTAATTTAATGTTATTATTTGAGGGTGGGAATATTTTCATCATTATAGACTGGATCTTTATCTTAGTCTCTATTATGCTGAACATCCAAGATGAAGAAGAAAACAGTCCGGAAACACTGGCATAAAACAACTCATGTAACAAAAAAGACAAGTATTTTACTTATCATAAATAAGTTTACTACGTTTATCAAACATTTTTGGAGAGTTGTCCTTCATCAAAAACTTATAAGAAGTAATAAAATTATAATATAAGTGAAAAAATAACCATCCTGGTTTCACTAAAACAGCATAATGAATTGGCAGAAATGAAGTGGGCAGAGCAGATATGTGTTACCCTATGATTTTTGCAGACATATGGGGCAAAGCATACCATGGAAGGAAATCTGATTCAATGTTGAATGAAATTTACATGTATACATATATATATATATATATATATCAATGAAGATATAGAACAAGCTAGGTTAACATGACTAACTTCAAATAACCTCAGTCAACTGAATGAAGTGCAACTTCCTCTTTCTGGGAAATTTCCATGAATTTGGAAAGCGAGTTCTGGCAATTAAAAAGTCAATTTGTCCTGAAATGTTTCTTGTTAAACTAATTATAAATTTACATTTGAAGAATCATGTTATTTTACTTTTTCTGCTTTAAGTGATTTTTTTATTAAAAACAAAAACAATGTTTATGAAGAATTTCTGAATGACTTGGAAGAAATTATATATTCATTTTCATATGAATATACATAAGGCTTATGTATACTTCTATTTTCATTACAACAAAACTATTTTATATATAATGGTTTTAAAATCTTTTTTCAAACGTACAAATATATGTACATATGCGGCATCTATGGTTGTGAACATAGATCCTAGCTTTCAAATTGGGTATGCACTCTAATGCTTTAGCTTAATATTTGTATTTATTATTACAGGTTACAAATAAATATATATACTTTTTATAAGGTGAAAAGATTTTGAATTTGGGAAACTAGATTACAGCACATGGAACACTTTTTCTCTCCTTCAATAAACGAACTGAGCCTGCAACATAGATATTTTCTTTACTTGTGGCTACTATATATATATATTTACACTATACATACATGTGTGTGTGTGTGTGTGTGTGATAGACAGCTATAAATATAGATAGAGAGCTATCTATATGCATATGCACATATATATGTTTGTATGTATATATATATAGAGAGAGAGACACACATGCACATACTTACTGTGCAACAGTATAAAAGTTTCCTTTGTAAGTAATGAAAACCACCAGAATCTTAAAAGTAGAACTTAGAAGAAAATGATATAATTAATTCAAGAAGCAAAAGAATTATAATTAGCATAAGAAGGTAAGATATAGTTGAGATTTTTTGACCTAAGACTTAAGAAGTTTAACCTTTACTCCCTGAAATGAATGCAAGAAAGATATGCTGCAATATACATTTGGAAGGTCCTGGAAGGACTTGTTCCAATCTTTTGCATTGTACAAACACAAGAACAGGGTGCTATTGCACAATGCCTAAAACCCTTTCCCTGCTCTCAAAATACAGGACCAGATATTGCAATAGTTTGGCATTCAAGGGCCCACAGCACTTCATCATCTTCCTGAAGGAGCTGAAAGAACTACACGATATAGGTGTAGATGTCTTCAAAACTAAACTGGAGCTCCAATTGTCAAGAGTCTCAAAATGACTGACTTCATGGCAGGGAGGGAATGAGGGCAGCATCATCAAATTCTGTGTGTGTGTGTGTATGTGTGCATGTGTGAAATTTTGAATTTAAGCGTTACACTCTATGTGTCTTTTTTTGAGAGCATTTATACATATTTTTTTATATATATAAGATGCAATATTTTTGGAAGAAGAAATCTGAAGGATGTTGGATGTATGGTATGCCTAAGCTGTATTTAATATTTTCTCCGGAAGGTACACACCAGCAACAATTCTCAAAGACATATAGAGAAAGAACCAGAAATATCTCACATATCTAGCTGAATGAAAACAATGATGGTCCACAAGATGCTTAACTCTTATTAGCTCTTATTAGTACAGTGTCTCTTAAGAACCTTAACAGTTAGATTCTTCCTCTAGCGCATATGCATTCAGATTAATGTACATGTGTGTGTGTGTGTGTGTGTGTGTGTGTGTGTGTGTGTGTGTGAGTGTGTGTATGTGAGTGTGTATGTGTGTGTGTGTGAGACTGTGTGTGTGTATTTATATAGAAGTCATTTATAAGCAAATATTTATATTTATGTGTATAAAAATTCACTCATACATGCACATACGTATTTATATCTGCATGCAAAAAATACATATTTAAATACCTGTGCATATTCTGTTTTCTTCCATTTTCTAAATACTTAACCACACCAGCTGCATTGTAACCAACTTTTTACCAGCAGCACTTTGTGTTTTAAGTAGAGTGGGATACTGGCTCAGTGTCTGTCTCACCTTAGCCATGGGAGAAGAGGATGAATAAACACATCCTTTAGAATTAATGAAATACATTGCTACTTTGCAAGGTTGATAGTGCTTACCCATTGTCTGGTCATTAATTAGATGGCACAGTGCCACTGGGTTCAAAATAAACTATGAATTTAATAGGTCTTAAATGGATATGCTTTTAAAATGGTTGTCTATGATCCTAAACAGAAACTTACAACATATAAGAATATAACTATATAGGTATATGCATGTATACATAGGTATACATGTGTGCATGTGAGGAGGTTTTGTCTCAACATTGACATTGCTTGGTCTGTAGTAAAGTTTGTCTATTTCCTGAATAAACCAAATGTTTTGTAGCTCAGCAGTTCAATGTGAAAACTCCAGTTGGATAAAACGTCCAGGTAGATAAAGTTTGATACTTTAATAGAAAGGTTGCCATTAAAGAGAGCATCTAACCATAGAATTCTGCCTCCAGAACTGCCACATGGAAAAGTACCACATGGAAAGAGTGAGTGTAAAATGATACTGACATGCATATATGAATTCATACATATATGAATTCATACATATGATTATACATACCTAGTTACTATTTATGTATATCTCTAGCTTTTTCCAGAGTGTGTGTTCACAGGTTTTATTAGTATGAAGCTTCTGAGACAAATTAATATTGGTTCCAACATACAGATTCAGATCAAAATTCTTGCAAAACAAATTCAACATTTGTGCATGGTTTGTATGTCTATATATATAGATACATACATATATATATATATATATATATATATA
>NC_068984.1:43595790-43596669 GCF_001194135.2 Octopus bimaculoides | reverse complement strand
TATATATATATATATATATATATATATATGAGAGCTATGGGTATCTAGAAGACCTAAAGAGTGGCAGGTAACGCAAAGTAAGAGCTATGGACAGACCGAGAGAGGGAAATTTTATACTAAGATAAGAACTCAAAAGAACTGGAAAGTGAAAAAATATAGTGGTGATGGGGTTTCAGGGTGGTATCTTCAAGGTATGAGATAGTTAGGAATGAGTGGGGAAGGGACCTGAAATGAGTGAGGTGAGTACCAGATGTTCTGGTTGTGTGTATGGAATAGCACAACAGTAAGGATGATTTATACATATATGTAGCTGTGTGGTAAGCAGCTTGCTTACCAACCACATGGCTCTGGGTTCAGTCCAACTGCATGACATCTTGGTCAAGTATCTTCCACTATGGCCTCAGGCCGACCAAAGCTTTGTGAGTGGATTTGGTAGGTGGAAACTGTGTGCGTGTGTGGGTTTGTCCCCCACCATTGCTTGACAACCGCTGCTGGTGTGTCTACATCCCTGTAATTTAGCAGTTCAGCAAAAGAGGCTGATAGAATAAGTGCTAGACTTACAAAGAATAAGTCCTGGGTTCAATGACTGAAACAAATAAAAGAATAAAAGAATATATATATAGGTTAGTGAGGAAAGGTAAACATTTAAGCTATGCAGGACCAGTACATTTAATTTCATTTAATTCGATCTAAAATTCATCTACACAACGAATGGTTAAAATAGTACAAAATAGCAAAGATAGTCTCTGACAGCTGTTTCTGGGATATCCCAGTTATTGGAGCATCTTATTGAGCAAAGACTCTGTAAGTTGGGTATTCCATCATTAGAGAAATATAGGTTAGTCAGTGGAAGAATGTTCCTCATCAATTATATTCATT
>NC_068984.1:43588249-43593249 GCF_001194135.2 Octopus bimaculoides | reverse complement strand
ATTTTTCTGCATTCAAATCATAGTCCCTTTCTTGTAAGTTCCTTTCATCCAGATAACTAGACCTGTTACATTTACTAAGTCTATTTTTGAGGCTTCTTGATTCTACACTTTACTTTCATGTTTAGAATTACTTCTCTAATTCTTTGACAGATTTAGCTATGAGGACTAGATCATCACCACACTGTTGTTCCCAAGGATATCCAGCCTTATACACATTTGTAATACCCAGAATTATAATAAATCAGAGAAGGTTTAGTCCTGAGGCCTAATGGAATTTACCAGCATGTCATGTTAAATTTCTGACTGAACTTGTTGCTAAATCTCACATAGCTTGCAACATCTCTGCATGTGGTTTTCATGGCTTTCACAAGCTATTCATATAGTGATCCTCAGACTATAGATATGCTACTCTGCCAAAAATTGTCTTTAGGTCAATGAATATTAGGTTCGGCAGGGTGCTCTTAACTACATATTTATATTGAAAGATTAAGAACCTCTTCTGTAGCTTCCTCACTAGGAAGAAAACATTGTTGATACTCCTTTATAGCTCGAGCTCAAACTGTATCTCCTGTAAGTTGATTCTCTTCCTAATTAGTTGTACTTTAACACATTCCATCACTTTCACAACCTAAACCAACAGTCTGGTGCCTATGTGGGTGTGCTATTTTTACCAGGTGTCCTATTTTATCCTGAATATTTTCAGCTGCTGAGCCATAAGAGGAGCTACTTTCTCAGCTTTTACATCCTTCATCAAGCTGTCAACTTCAATAGATGTTATTTGTGATTGATCTGCATGGTGCAAGCACTTCATCTTTCCCATGCAATCTCCTCAATCAGTAACATTTCTTTGTAACATTTCTAGACCACTTTCTTCTTGTTGTTAGTAAGGGAAGTGCATCACAGTCAATTCATAAACATTTTCCACCAAAAGCATTTTGACTCACTCTGACAACACCTAAGTGTGTGTGTGTGTGTGCGTGCGCGCGCATGCACACGTGTGCATGTGTGTACATAATGAAACATATCTACCTCAACAAAATATACAAATATCTAAATTTGTATGAAATATGTTACCAAAAATTGCATAGATGCAAGGATAGAAATTTAATAAAGTACTATCTTAAATTAAATATACTATGCATATTTCATATATTTTGATAATTATAGATAGTTTTGTCAGTGTTTTTTCATTGATAAATAATTGGTATAAGATATAATTGAAGTAGGTTATGGTGGTTGTCACTCAAAGTCAAGCAAGTGTTGTTTCTTGTCAGCCTTCTGTAACATGAGCATTAAAACGCCTATTTGTATCTCACACATATACATGGAAGTATGTATGTATATATATATATATATATATATATATATATATATATATATATATATATATGATTGTATGTATATGTATATGAAACGCATGCATGTATATTTACATATATAGCTGTATAAATGTATGTATGTACATTATTTCATGTGCATAGACTGTGAATATATGATGTGTTTGCCAAATTTCTTCTAAACAAAGTAATTGCAATAATATACTGAGTTGGAGTGGAGACATTTTGCTGAAAGGTTAAAAATGTTAAATAATTAGTCCTGTACATTCACAATATTTTATAATAAAATATTAATTTGATTTTCCACATTTTCTTTGTAAGCATATTTTTGTTATGTCCTACATCAAACATATGCTGCATAGCTCTCAGTAGCAGTTAATAACCGATTCTTATAATTTTATTATTTTAGAAAGGGTTGACTCATTATTATTATTATTATCATTATTATCATTATTATTATTATTATTATTATTATTATCATCATCATCATCATCATCATCATCATCATCATCATCATCATCATTCAGCAATCTTATTTTCAATGAGTTTTTTTCACTGTGCCACAGAGATCAGCTCTGTGTGCCTTAGATATGTACAGTGTTTGGTTTTGGTTTTGTATTTCTAATTGTATTGAAAGCATTCTATATGTACAGTACCCTGTAATATTACATTTTCTATGGTGTGAGCATTTGTAAGTCCTGGTAAATTTTTATGCATTTGCATGTTTTTCTAATCCTTCCTAATGCACCTTTTATCATCTGGAATTGTTTCTGTTTTCAGTCATTACATTCTGGTTTTCCAATTCCTAAATTCTTATATCTGGATAGTTTCTCCATTTCTTTGAAAAATACATCATCATCTGTTAGGACTGATGCTCCAATAGGAGCCACTTTCTTTCTTGCTGGTCCTTGATAATAATATCTAGCTCATTAACTTTGATCTCCCATTTTATGTAGATTATGTATCTCAGAATATGATTGCTTTGTCATTCTCTGAGATATTTTCTAATATATGTTTACACATCTTTTCTGTTGGGGCATAACTTCCTTTGCATGATAATGCCAACTCAATCATGTCTGAAGCAATATCTTTTCCTGAAAAACTGAGCAATCATAGGATTTGTGGTAAATTGTTTCTTTACAAATTCCACATATATTGGAGTCATTTAATGCAATCTTCTTCATTGCAAGCTTTTGTTGGTTCATGGTAAGAAAGTTTTGATCCTGAGCTTTTATCATTTATTTGTAAGTATTTATTAATCTGTGTTTGATCTAATCCTTTTATTTCTGTTTCTCTATCAGGTGTGGCATAAGTATTCTTATTTTTCTCACTTAAAATTGCCTTGTCATGTTTTTCTAATCCAAATTTCATGTCAATTCCTTTAGTAAATTTGTGCACTATCTACAGCAGAGTTTCAACTTGTGTATTGCCTGTAGTGTACAAATCAAGGTCATCCATGAACAACATAAAGTTGATTCTTTTACCATAGCATTTTCATCTGAGTCCAGTCTGGCTTAATGGTTTCGCATGCTTGCTTTAGAGGTTAGTGACAGGCAGAAAAGAAATAAAAAGAGGAGTCTCCATGGAATACATTTCTTCTATTGAAAATTGGGTTAATTTTTATAATTCATGCTTTTTGTCTGTACCTGCAGAATTTCTTACAATTTACTTATGATGTTTTATGTATTTGCTTATAATTGGAATTACTTTAAGCAAAGTTGGTGTTTTCTGGATCTATGTATGATGAACACTATTCAAACTCATATGGTCGTCAATCCATGCTATGCTCAGACACTTCTTTCACTTTCTATAGTGTTTGCTAATGGCATTGCTGGTCAGTAATTGATCATTACAGCCTTTGAGCTTTGGTGACATTCTTTATTCTCTTCAAGAAATAGGGTGTTTTTCCAGGTGTTTATATATTTTTGTGATTTTCAGAAATATATTTATTTTCATTAAAGTTAAAGCATTGCTGATTATATGAAATCAGGTTACAAGTTTGAAGGTTTACTTATTCTTAGTTTTGAGGATTAAGATATCTTTTTTTAACTTTTAGTAAGCCAATCAGTTGTTGACTCCATCTTTGTCAGTATTTTATTAAATATCACAGCATGCAGCTTATATCTCCCTCTTAATATTTTTTACCAATTTAACCAGAAGTATTGAAACCTATTACGTCGTCATGAACTGTATATGTGTATGTGCATGGGTATATGAGGTAAGCATGTGTGCGACTATGTATAGATATATATATATAGACATACATACCTACCTACCTACATACATACATACATACATACATACATACATACATACATATATACATATATATATATATATATATGGATTACTATATTGATATATTGAAACATATTTAATTCATTTATATATGGTAGTATGTAACATAAATATGTTACTCATAAACTTTTGTTTATTTATTGTATATATTTTATATATACATAAATTTTATATAATATATCTAATATAATTACATGATTGCTTGATAAATTTTTTAAATCGTAAAATATAAATTAGACATAATTATATATGAAATTGTATAATTATATGATTTTAATTATACATAGATCTCTTGTGTATAAATTTAAATGCATGGAAATAGAAACTATAAAATGCTACCCTAACCCAGCAGTTTTATTATTCAAATGTTAAGTATATAAACAAAACTGCATGTAAGGAATTCATTTGAAATCAGTGATTCTATGAAAATATATGACCATAGGAATTATTCCTTTGATTTTGAATATAATTTTTAATCCTTTGAGTATAAATATTATATATTATAATCACCGCCATTTCATGGCCATCATGTCCACTCTCCAGGTTGACATGGGATAAATGAGTTATTCTTCTTTGATTCAGTTCTGATCTTCTGGAGTCACCACCCTCCTAGATTTGTCAAGCAACAACATATTGATTGCATGTTTCATTTTTGACATGATATTTATGTTGAGATACCCTTCCTAAGAATTATACATTTATATATATGTGTGTGTGCGTATGTGTGTAAATATGTAAATATATATACATATATATATAAGTATTTATATATATATATATATCATATGCATACATATATATAGTGTATATATATTATATATACACACATACATACATACATGCATATATTTACACACTTGCACATGCACACACCTATACATACATAATACATACATACTCATTTTAATGTCTTTTCCATGCTTGCATGTTAAAGGGAATTCATTGAAACAGATCTATGACTGAATACCTTTTCTGTTGCCAACCCACCCCTGTTTCCAAGCAAGGCAATATCACTGGATTTTTTGTACAGAAGACCGAAAACAAACAACACTGCTTGTATGATGATGATGGTCGTTTGCAACTATTACATGACGCCAAGACAAAGGTTCATGTATACACATGCATACATGCATACATGCATAAATACATACATACACACATACATACATACATACATACATGCATACATACATATGTGTTGAACATATTTCAATTTCTATTTACCAAAGTGCTCAATAGCAATTGGTTGATCTAAGGTTATAGTAGATAACACTTACCCAATACACCATTCAGTGGGATTGAACATGTGACCACACGGTTGGGATCCAATTTTCTTAAGCACGCAGCTAGCATCATATATATATA
>NC_068984.1:43587066-43587661 GCF_001194135.2 Octopus bimaculoides | reverse complement strand
CACACACACACACACACACACACACACACACACACACACACACACACACACTAAAGTATTAGCTTAATGTGTTAACAGAAAGAGAAAGTTTCTTAACATTTCGGAGAGTAATCCTTCATCAAGTGAAAGAAAGAAACATAGAGGTGAGGAAGTAAAATAGTCAGTGAGAAAAAAATGGCAGGTGACAGTTTAAAAACCATGCTGGAATGTTGTTCTATGGAGATGAGTGTTATGAAGGAGGAAGGGGCAATAAAACAAAATTGGAGAGTGAGTTCACAAATTACTTAATTATAGTATCTTATGTTTCAGGGAAGATAATGCCCTGGATCACATAATCTGGCTATAATTTTCACTAAAACATGTATAAAACAATGTATTTAAATTTATGAAACTATCTCCATTTTTTTTTCTATATGTACTCTGTGATCTTTCTTACTATGCAGATACTAAAAGCAAACATAGACTATAATACATGAGTTGTCTTCACAGTTTTGTCTTTCGATATATAAGGATGCATATTGGAGTCTAAATACTTGTTGTGTGTCATGCAATTCAAATCACACACACACACACACACACACACACACACACACAC
>NC_068984.1:43585129-43586907 GCF_001194135.2 Octopus bimaculoides | reverse complement strand
ATTGAGACCATTAATAGTTTGCTTGGATTGATGTACATTGAAGGCTGCAAGAAAAACATATGCAGGGATAATTTTCAGAGGGAACCAACCTGTGGGAGAATAAAATTGTGGATGTCCTTTAGAAAGCATGATTAAGACTCAGATGAAGGACAATAGTGTACATGAAAACATATTGGTTCCTCCAGAAAAACTTAAGACTCTGATAATGGAAGAGGATATGTGGTGTGTCTGTCACTATGCCCAATACAAATGCCAGATATATTTGATAAATGATGAAGTTTTAAACCTATCATATTTTTTTTTTGCTTTTGTTCTACTAGGTTGTGAAAGCAAAACTTTATAATTTCTTGTGCACTTAAAATGAAAACTCTAACTCAATAACAAATACTATCAAAACATATACACACATGCACACTTACACACACACACATACACACACACACACACACACACACACACACACACACACACACACTAAAGATATTCTAATCCTCAAGATGAAAGAAAAAGATGTAGTAACACATAAATGCCTTCTTTGGCTATAGTCAATATTAATGTCCCACGAATTTATGACTCATTTGTTTTCTTTAATATATTTAATGATATCATTAGGTAGTTATTGCAAATCAGTTATTCTTTCTGAAGATTTAATCAATGCCCAGATATGGTTCTGCTAGATCAGATTTGTTGTCCTGGGACTGTTAATTGAATATAATGTAAACAAAACTTTTGTAAATTACCTGTCAGCAAAAGAGAGACAGACAGACAGACAGACAGACAGACAGACAGATAGAAACAGACAGACAGAGACAGACAGACAGACAGACAGACAGATAGACAGATTGTGCATTGTAAAGTAGTAGACCAGAGATTGTCCTGACAATCACAGTTTTTGAAGGATTTAAGAAACATTTCATTCTTTGTGTTAGAACACTGCTTTATTGAAGTTTTTGGCCATAGGAATGTTTGGAAGTTCTAATTAATGACGAAGTATGTCCTTACCATATCTGTATGTAGCATTATGGACTGAACCAAGGAGTTGTACATGTTTTTGTGAAGAACTTAGTGCAGTTCTCATAATGTAATATGATACATGCAACTAACCCTTTATTTGGAAGGCCGACATCCTAATAAATTTTCCATGTGTGATTAGTTCTGATGGCACTGTTTTATTGCAATTGAAATGCTGTTGCAAGAAACTTGATGTTTAACACTGGCTGCAATTTATGCTCTAAAAATATGCCACCTTTTTTGTATTTTAATATAACTGAGTCAAAGATTACAATAACCGTTGATGACTCAAAAATTTGTAAAGATTAAGTATTCTTTTTATAGCCAGAACCTTAAACATATGGACTTGCATATTCTCCATGGTACACATTTCTCATTTTACTCAAGCTGATAACATTATCAATGGAATAGTGGAAATGGATTCATAGTCTGATTTACATACTATTTTTTTAATATGATTATCTTACTCTGAACCAAATAATCCATTTAGTCCAATAAGTGTTTGCATTGTTGACTGACTGTTGTTCTTATATTTAAATAGACAAAGAAATCATCTAAACAGAAACACTTTTATATGCTATATAAAAGGTGTTAGAAGTTTTTACTATCACCTTTTAAAACTGGATACCAAAATGAGATGAATGACATTTTGTAGACCATACAATTCATCCAAAGTTATATGGTTATGTTTTTTGCAATACTTATTTAAAGGCAGTGCTGCTCCCTGTAAACTATGTATTTAATATATATATATATATATATATATA
>NC_068984.1:43582114-43584882 GCF_001194135.2 Octopus bimaculoides | reverse complement strand
ATATATATATATATATATATAATATAATATAATATATATATATAATTTGCTTTATATGTCGAAGGTGTGCTATCATTTGTGTCAGTCCTTCACTAATAATGCTAATATCCAAGTTCCTTCAATATCAGCTCTATTACCTTAATGATAGCTTTAAAAAAACTTACATTCTTTTTTGTCACATTTTATTGAAACCATTATCTTCATCATCATCATCATCATCATCATCATCATCATCATCATCATCGTCATCATCATCATTATCATCATCAGTACACATATCTATAAAGTTTTTCTTTTTATCTTTTGTTTTGTTGTAAAATTAAATTGGAAGGGCTGTGAAATGTTAGAACCTGTACTATTCTGAACTAAATGGCATGCAGTATCTGGTTTTATTCATCTACATTCTGAGTCCAAATCACATTGGTGATGACTTCACCTTTTATTCCCAGTGAGGCTAATAATAAACTCACTGGCCTCACAGATCTTTGTTGCTTCTTTCTGCCTGTTTTGTGGGTACTTACAACAAATTAGCCATTAAAAACTAACCAGCTGTATATCATCTCAGTTTCAACCTATCCAATCCCATTTCTTCTTACTGACTCATTCCCTCTTCTGTGTCTCCCCTCCCCAATCTTTGCATTATTTACTTTCTCGGTCATTTCTCCCCAAAAGCCTCATCCCACTAGAAATCCTTAATTGCATCCCCCCCCCCTTAGAGGCATTAAAACCACAGAAGATCCAAACGGCTATCAACTAGTCAATATGGGAGGATCCTACAAAGGTTGAAGGCACTGCCCTGTGTAATTAGAAAAAATCTTTTATATGGGACTTACCCATTTAAGTATAATTCTTCATTAAAATTCTGGCCTTGTACCTATAAAAGAAAGCATTTGTCTAAAGTGGATAAAGTACCGAAATCAATATAAAATGCACAATTGATATGCATGTGAGTGTATGAACTGAGTGAATTGATGCATTTATATATTTTGATATGTAACAATAGTTACGTTTTTCTGAAGAGCAAGCATTTAAGATACAGAATTTTTTTTTTCCTTTTTTTTTCTTTTTTTTTTTTTGTTTAGCAGGTAATTCTGAATATATGAGATTTTGGGCTGAAATAAAGACTAAAGACACAGGCATACAAGTTCCTCTATGCATTTCAAACACATACTCAAACACATTTAAATTCTTATTGTAATAGAATTTTTAAATCAATAAAATGCAGGCAATCATCAATGTATAGGCACATATATATATATATATATATATATATATATATGTCTTTATATACTGAAAAAGTTGACATCAGAACTATCGAATCCCTTATACCATATCCATACATCTATATCTGTCATATATCTATAATCACAAATCGCTATCACTGTTACCGGCAATGCTATCTTTAACCACAGCGATGATAGAGCAATGAGACTCTTATGTTGGCACATCCAAACTTCAATCAGAACCAAGAAGGATGCAATTTCAGGGCAAAAATGCCAATTTTTACTTTGAAATATTTTTGCTTTCTGCTTCTTTTCTTTCATTAATCATTTACATGTTTACTTTTGTTTTTTTAAACCTAAACATTTTTCCATTTGTTCTTCAAACTTGCAACGCATTTCTATTCTTTATTTTAGCAACTTCTTACTGTTATGCTAATGCTGGTGCTGATTATTTTCTTTACCATTTCTTTTTGTTTGTTCTTGCCTATATTGATACACCAATGCATGCACACATAATACTGTGTAACATACACTCATATAAGTTTGTATATGTAAATTACACATAATTCTGTATATGAAAGTATATAGTTCCTACTATAAAAAAAAAAGACAACAGGAAAAAAATTGGGTTGATGGGATTTTTGAAAGTTCGGGCTTAAAAAAGAGAACAAGAATTAAATAATTGCTAAATGCTGATTTCACATCTTTTAAAGTTCTAAGGTGACATCAGCTAGATATATAAAAAATTTAAATTATATAAACCACTATCAAGTAAAGAAAATATATGCTTTTTGCAAACAGAATTTGTTTAATGATCCATGGATTATTATTAAGATATATATGTTGTTGTTTTTAATTATTTATTTATATGCAAATGCAGATATAAATTAATTATTTTACCTAAAGATTTAAGTATTTTTTTTTTCTTTAAGTATATTATAAAGTTGATATTAGATAACTATTGCATTACACTTGGAAATAATACTTTCATGCAGCCTTTGAAAAAATACAAATGTTAATGGTACACATGCCAATGGAAAATGAAAATTTTAATATAAGATGAATATATATATATAAACAAATATGATCTTTAACCATGTGACATATAACCATGTGTCTACCACTGGTTCAAAGGCAATTTGGATATATAATAAAAGGTTTAAAAATGTTAATAACTTGACAATTAAAATAATTCATAAATATTTTGTCATGCATGTTTAAAGTTATATGGAACATTTCACATACATATTTTTATATTACATTATATGCACACAGACATGCACATGCACACACACACACACACACACACACACACATATGTACACACAAGGCAAAAAAGTGAGTGGCCATATTATTTCTATGGAGATTAAGTGTTAGATAATTCAAAAAGTTTGAAACTTACTACTACTACTACTACTACTACTACTACTACTACTACTACTGTTCATTCTTATTTCAGAAGAAATAAGACATTTGTCTATACAAGCAATTGATGTGCCATCTTGTGGAGTCATCTTTATTGCTTACTATATAAAATGATGGTAT
>NC_068984.1:43574552-43581955 GCF_001194135.2 Octopus bimaculoides | reverse complement strand
ATATATATATATATATATATATATATATATATACATTCGCATAAGATGTATTTACATATTCAAGCCCATACTCTCTCTTTCTCTCTCTCATGTGCAGGTATTTATGTGTACACATGCATGCATACACACACAAATACACACACATACACATACACACACATAAACACACACACAGCACAAATAGTCATGAACACCAATGATAATACAAAATTGGAGAAAAACCAGATTGCAATAATATATAATCGGTCTGAAGACATGCAATTCAATACCAACAAATTTTATGCACTTTGCTGTCAGCTCACTAATAGATTAGACACAGAATACAGAGAAGTAGTAGGTATTGTAATCCCGGAGTCATAATGAGTGTGTGGTCTAGGAACCTACATGAATAATGATGCATATTACTAAGATGGCAACAATGTACAAGTGTCCAGGCTACAGGATTCTAAGATCTTTCAGAACAAGAAAAAAGAATACCATGTTGGTCCTGCAGACAACTGCCCCTAATTATAGTCATCATGTACAGTCAAACTAGCATCAAGGTTTGAAAGGGAATCCAATGCTGTTACACCCATGAGGTTGCCTCAGTGTAACAGATGAGCTTTTAGGAGAAGCTGAAAGAACTGAGGCTCCATTCCCTGAAGCAAAGACAAAAGTTATGCAATGATTTATATATGGAAGAGCCTGAAGGGTCAAATGTTTAACTTTGGGAGCAACAGCCATACCAATACCACCAAATTAAACCCCACTGTATGATACCAAAGTTCCTACCATCTCTGTCTAGAGTAATAAACCAATACTGTAAGAGATTAGTGTTAAAGAGCCCACAGCTTTTCAATACTGTGACAAAAACCATCAGAGACCTGTGAGATATAGATGTAGGTATATTCAAAAAAATATTTTGATACACTTTTACATGAAGATATCATGTGAACCCACATAATGGCAGTAGATGCAAATGAGGGTGGTATTGATTGTTGATGATTGTTCAATTCCCTCATACACAATAATCAAAAACAGGAAGAAGGCTATGGGGCCATAGAAATGAAAGGAAAATAAACTAAAAATCCTGTCAATGGTAGATCGCCTGCATGGCCACAGCACAGCCCACACACAAACATATTGTATATACACACATTCACAGTACATACATGCATACATATGTGTGTAATTGTTTGTTATATATATATATATATATATATATATATATATATTGCATTGCATTTATCAAATTCTATGTAACAGTTTTATGTTGTTTTAATAATAATTTGTTGTTGTTTTTGTTTTTGTTGGGTTTTTTTTGCACATTTGTTAGTGTTGCAAGCTTTTGTTGTAGATATTTACTCATGAATGATTTCTTAATATTTTAGTTTCTTCTTCAGGTACAGATAGCTTGTATTGTGTATGATAGTATTTCAAAATATTTTAAGCATTAAAATTACTTTTCCTTTCTTTTTTTCTCTCCCTTTTTCCAAAATGTGTATTTGCTAACTTAAATATTTAATAAATATATTTTGCTTACATCAATATTAAAAGTATATTAATGTCTCATTCGTTTTTCAATTGAAAAAAGAATGAAAGGCAATTTTTTTTAAAAATACAAATATAATTAAGACATGAATCCCTTTATGATTGATTGGTCTCTGTGTAAGAATAAACTTGAACAGTAATTCACAAATTGAATTCTTCTCACTGTTATATAAACCACAACAATAAAGAATAAACAATTTGTTGGGAGCAACATCGTGTGATAGTAAGTCTGTCTATGAAACAATTCTAAATTTCAAACCTTGTACTTAAATAATGAATTAAGAATGTGGAATAATATAAAATGAATAAAGGAATAATTTCCCAGTGATAGACTCAAATCGCTTAAGATTATCTTCTGTTAAGAAAAATAATTTTCTAAGAACACTAAGTCAGTGAGAATTAATGTTGTGCAAATGGTTAAGTTTCTTTATATCAAAATCTACAATGCAGTTTCAGTTACTGGAATTTCACTTCATTTGTCATAATTTCTGAAAACCAATAAGGAAGGTATGGACATTACCTAATCTCTTAATCAAACTTCTTATAAATCTAAAAGCTTATCTAATGTAGAAGTGTATGTATGTATGTATGTATGTATGCACTCTGTTAGCCATAGATGATGTTAATCCTAAAAGAAGAGAAATTTAGTTCCTATTATATTTTTTATAGTTGTAAACTAGTCAGTAATATTTGTGGGGAAATGAACAGAACTAGAATTAAAATCTGGAGTAGTTATATACTATTTTGTCTTAAGCAAAAGAAGTATTCATTAGAAGAGATCCCTTAACTAGATACTGACAAAAACATATCATTACACATCAAATACTTCATCTCATAGTAAAATAAGTTTAGTTTATATTTTCTATATATTCTATTCCTTCAGTCCTAATTTTTGTATAGTTATTTCTAAAGTACTCTATGAGATGATCTTTTAAGCTTTATCCTTTCTATATCACCAATATATTGATTGATTCTCATCCCAGGGTAGTTCATTCAAACTGTCAACAATAAGAATGAATAGAAATTGAAATTCAGCTATACTTCAACCCTACTTAATATGAGAAAATAGTGTGTGTAGTATAGTAATTACATTTTTAATAATTGTATTTACAAAAACAATACAGTTGGCAAAACAGTTATACTTTTACAAGGAAACAAATGGAATTTTCATGTAACGTGGATATAATATGGAAATAACATTGATATAACTAAGAATCCTTGAAGTGATTTTCAAATTTACTTAAGTAGACAGCAGTGAATTCCCTGCACTAACTACCATTAATAGACAGACTAATATAATCATTGAACTTATTCAGCAATAACAAAAGCTTGATTTTACTTTTAGTTTAATCAGCTTAGTCCTCTGGAAGACCTCATAATAGTTGGTTATTGATTTATGATGGCTGTGCACAAGACAAAGATTGTATTCAAATGACTGAGCTGACTTTAGTAGTATATTACTGGTATGTGTATTAAAGGCCTCAGAAATATTTAGAATTTTAAAAAAATAAATCAATACAAGAAAAATGTTAAAAGAGAACAGTGAAGTACCAAGCAGATGTGCAGTTTCCATTTAATGATTATTATTGAATTTCCATTATATTAAACTCTTCCAGAATTCACAAAGACACACAAAGCTATGGCAAATTTCTTAGATAAAATTCTAGTGGACATTTGGAATGAATTGTTAATCATTTCTGTTTTGACAGAATACTCAATGAAAGATTTAAAAATGTGTATCATGAGACCATTCATAACATTTGTGAGTAAATTGCCCATAAGAAGTCAAACAGAATTACAACTGCTAAAAGAGTAAGTCTTTATATATGAAATGTGGATTTCCATCTAACTATAAACATTATATATATATATATATATATATATATATATATATACATATATATGTGTGTGTGCATATACATATAAATATGTGTGTGTGTGCATATATATACTCATATATTTGCAATATATATAGATACATATATATATATGTTGTATGTATGCATATATATGTGTATATATATGTATATGTACATATATATTTGTCTGTGTTTTTGATATGTATGTCACTGGCCATACTGCATTGTTTCCCTTAGCTCATTTTTGTTTAACTTATGCAAATTACCTTCACCATGAATGCATTCTTTTCTTTCTGTACATGTCTATGTGTTTTGGATGCTAAAAACAAGTTAGCACAATTGCCATGTTGATGATTTATATTAGGACAGAAGTATGTGTACACAATTGTCCTCTAATTTCCAGACAATAATGACATGTTCTTTCCTTAATGGCATGTCAACTTTGGCAAATCCTTGATGTTTCAGATTATCTCCCTTTATTATATGGAGCTGGTCTCAATTGCATTTTAGTAAATGTGAGACATCCAGAAGCAGAGATAATTTTGATAAATCAAGAATCTGTTATATGGTATTAACAGATCTGTATTTTTCTATTTGACATACATATACGAGTGTGTGTGTGTGTGTTTGTGTGTATTTGTGCACATATATATGTGTGTATGTATATGTGAATATATACATATATATATATATATATATATATATATATATATATATATATATATATATATATATATATATATATATATATATACACGATGGGCCATATTATCATCCCCATCATTACTGTCATTTTCCATGCTTGCATGCATTCAGCAGAATTCACTGAGCAAGAATTTCTACAGGATACTCTTCCTGTTCCCAGCCTACTCCTGTTTTGATGTTAGCTGGAAATGAAGGACACTACTTATACAATGGTAATGCTGGTTTACAACTATCACATCATGTCAAGACAAGGAAGCACATACATGTTAACACTCACACATACATATATACATGTGTATATATAACAGGCTTCTTTCAGTTTCTGTCCACTAAATCCACTCACACATTCTTGGTCAACCAAAACTATATATGCATACATACATATATACGTGCATATGTACGTACATACATACATACATACATACATACATACATACATACATAAGACTTTCCTCAAGTTCCAAATGGGAATTTGTCTAAGTTAACTACAGCCCAAAGATGGAGCCTTGTCTCTTTGTTGGAAACTGGCTCCCTCGTCAATGGAAGATTTATAATAATTAGAAAATAGAAGCAACATGCATACCTTTCACACAGTAAGTCTTTTTGGTTGCTTCTACAGAATTATGGCCAGTTCAAACTTGTAAAGCATAACTTGTCAAATTAGACTACACTACACATACATCTGTGCAGCTTTGAAATCATACACAGAGTGAATCAATGCCCAATGTGATAGAGCACCAACTCTCACAATATTACCAACCTCAACAGGTACTTTCTACAGCTTGAAGTGCTTTGGTCATTTAATATACATGTTGCAAACTAGTACATATGCAAATATGACAAAAGTTTTGACATGCCTCAATATATACAGCTACATTTATATGTATATATACACAGCCAAAATTTACATACATATATACATACATATATATATATATATAAGTATATATATATATATATATATATATATATATATATATACAGTAATAAGGATGGCTTGTTTTGTTCACAATTTTACAACCAAAAGGTGACGTATATATTTCTGCCTTTTGGTTATATATATGAGAACAGAATAAAACTGGAGAGATACCTTTATATTATAACATCATAAATTACATAATCTTTACATGTGTTTCATAAGCAAACACCAGTATTTGTGCAGTGATCCTTATGTAAAAGACTGCATAATCACACTGAAGTATCAGATCTTCAGAAGAAAATAATAAGTTAATCTATTATTGTTTACCAAAATTATTTGGTTGACAGTGCTAAATTAGAACTGACCATAAACTTAAGAGACTATTCTTTCTATAGCAGTTAAGAAAAGGGAGTCTGTTAGTTTTATTCTATCAGTAAAACAAAGATGGTAAGAGGAAATGAAAGAAAGAAAGTAGAATAACTATAGTCGGGATTTTTAAGGAAGAAAAAGAAGATCAGTTACCCAAGAAACTTCTAAGTTAACAATGAGAAATGGTTTATAAGGCAGCAATAGTGAGAGCAGCATGGATTTGGTTGGCAACAATCGTTCATCACTTGTTGGTTGGCTAGAATTGTCACTCACATTCACACTCTCATCGACTCCCATATAAGTATATATAAAGTATTCCCTCCAATCCCTTAACCGTGTGGTCGTTGGAGCATTCATTGATGATGTTGCAACCAGATTTCACCATTTTTTTCTGTCTTCTGCTGCCTTCTGTGAGTCTGCAAAATTAAGACCTGTCCACTATTTGATGTTAACCCAGGAGATGACTGATCCAATATAGGTTCTGATCTGATTGTCATCAGCATGTATGTACCATGTACAAGTTAGCTTGGTGGTACCCATTTCTCTCCTAGCTGTTAGCAACACCTGTATGCCTCTACCTGAGGCACATCTTGGCCTCAAGCATGAGGACGTTCACCCAAGCAGTTTCTTCTACCCTTGTTAGTGACTCCTTAGGAAGCCTTACTCAGAGTATTTTACCTACTGGTGCAGTGTTAACACTATCTCTTCACCTGGTTTAGCCCACCAGCTAAAGTGGGGTATCAGGGTGTGACATGAGAAGCCATGGAGTGAGAGATTAGGAGTTGAATAAAGATCAGTGATGTCCATACACCTAACCATCCCTAGCAAGGCGCAGCTGCCAAACAGCAAACACATTACTTCTATTCAAAGCCCTCTACACCCCACACATAAATGATCATTTACATATAACTACAACATACATATGTATCCATATGTCTATTTTCAATACAGATGTGTGTGTGTATTGTTATATTTCAGGATGGTCCTTTTTTTTTCTCTTTTGACTTTTCCAGCGACTCTCCAGTCTAAAATAAGAAAAATAATAATGCTGAAGGGAAAAATGAATATGTAGTGCATGTGTTGGTTTGGCAAAAAAGAAAAATAAATGACCATCTCGAAATATAACAATATCTGTTTCAACATGATTTCACAGCGGGAATCCTGCAAAACAAATGCATAAACGTATATATATATATATATATATATATATATATATATATATATATATATATATGTATGTATGTATGTATGTATGTGCGCATGTATCCATCCATCCTGTTTGGTTGAACAAACACAATAAATACAATTCAAATCACACAAATATATATGTATATATTTTGGGTGTTACAAAGGGTATCCAGCTGTAGAAACATGCTTGTTTGCTTGAGAAGTTTGCTTCTTAGCCAAGTAAGTTCAAACTTGGTCTCACCCTGTGATACCTTGGGAAAGTCCCTTTTAGTGTAATCTTGAATTGACCAGTACCTTATGAAAGAAATTAGTAGATGAAAATTGCATATAAGTCTGTTGTGTGTGTGTGTGTGTGTGTGTGTGTGTGTGTGTGTGTGTGTGTGTGTGTGTGTGTGTGTGTGTGTGTGTATGTGTGTGTGTGTGTGTGTGTCTATGTGTCCGTCTGTCCATCTCTAAGTATGTTCTGTTTACATTCTATGTAAAGAATGTGATAGTTACAAATGCTAAAATGTTTTGCCATTCACAATCAATAAACTATCCCCTGACTCTGAGCTTTCAAAGACATGAGGAGTCAAATATGCTTTACTTGTGAAGCAGGTATTGGTTAATGATTTTGAAGTATATCCAGGATCAGAATGATCTTAGTAGCATATGTTCACCTAACCCATGCTGCCATGGAAAAAAAAAAACAGAAGTAAAACAAATTGAGAATATGTATGTGTGTATATATATATATAATCTTTTCTTTTTATATACTAATTAAATTCTTTTGTAAAGCAACGTACTGTTATCTGAAGAAGAATTTTTATCTCTAATCTCATTTCAATTTTTAT
>NC_068984.1:43567986-43570486 GCF_001194135.2 Octopus bimaculoides | reverse complement strand
GCTTCCAGGTATTTGAAAGAATTTATTTCATGGTTACTTATGCTGCTAATTATTCTTGTGCATCTGTTACTAACAATCTACCTTCTCTGTGAGCTTTACTGTGATTCCACAACATCTTTGTGCACTCATGGTTTAAATTGGAGACACTATATGGAATACCCACCAACTCCTTTGCTGCAGGTAAGCATGGCTTTCCAGTTAGCAGTAAAGTCCTGTTCTCCTTCCAAGGAACTAAATCTTTGCTAAGTTTACTTGAAGACTTTTTCTGTCGATGTTTTACTTTCACTTTTGGAATTTCTTCCTGAGCCTTGAAACAGATTAAGCAATGAGAATTGTTCATTGGCATACAGACTTCCAATAATGAGCAGGTTTCAAATATTTCTGTTATAACCTAGAGTAGGGCTGGATAACAACACTGACAGACCCTTAGATACGTACTAAATTCCTAAATGAAGTTATTTTTAACTCAAACCTTACTGACACCACTTCTATAAATGGCTTCCATAGTGCTTGGAATCCATAATTCAACACCTAGGTCTCTTAGCAACCACCAGGTAACAGAGCAGGTACCTTGTCAAAGGTTTTCTCCATATCGAGGAGTTCTAAATATAGGGGTTTGATATTATGAAAGAATTTCTCCTGCAATGATGCAGTAGGAAGAGAGCATCAGTAGGATACCATTCTTGTACAAACTTCAATTCACTTAGTAATCGATTGTACCATAAACACTCTTCATGCTTTCAAATCCTGGTTTAACAGTTTCATACTTCTGTTGTGATTCTCTCACTTGTGGAAGTCGTTGATGATTTTTATGTCAGGGATTGGTTATGATTTCATTCAATGCTATCTGATTCTCTATGCACTTATCAAAAGTGTCATGAACAAAATTCTTGGACCTCGAGTCACTTCAGTAATTTTCTAACAATTCATGGATAGAAAGATATACACGATCATGTATTAAGCTCTATTTATCCACTTTGTTCTATCAAACACCCCTCTCTCCCGCTTCTCTCTTTCTTTAGCTTCCTGTCTCTCTCACCCACCCTCTTTATATATGTACACACATATATATATGTATATATATATATATATATATATACATATATGCTTACATAAATGGACATATATCTATAACAAATATATAATAAATGTATAAGTGTATATATTATGTATATAAGTATTATATATATATATATATATATATATTTGTGTGTGTGTGTATGTATGTATGTATGTATGTATGTATGCATGCATGTACTTATGCATGCATGTATTTATGCATGTATATGTGTATATTCATCATCATTACTTAACATATGTATATGGGTGTGGTGTGTCTTTGAGTAATATATATATATATATATATATATATATATATATATATATATATGCATATGACATTTAAAATGTATTATATGTATCACATCTATTGCATATATTGAATATATATTTTATATCTGTATATACATGTATACATACACACACACTCATGTATATATATATGTGTGTGTGTGTATGTGTGTGTGTTTATGTGTGTGTGTAAGTATATATATGAAGTTAAACGTATGTCCAGTGATAGAGTGACCAATGCTCCACTGATGATATATATATAAAAGCATATATCTATGTATGTAAGTTATGTATATATGTATATTATATTTATATTTACACATATATATATAAATATATACATATATATATATATATATATATATATATATATATATATATATATATATATATATATATATATATATACACGCACACATATATTGGTTATGTTATATATATACATTATATATCTGTTTATGTATAGTATATACGGACAGAGTGACCAACAGATAGATAGATCAATGACTTAAAGTACATATGTCTCAGAAAATAAGTCATTTGTTACTGGCCATATTGAGACTTGCAGCAGATAATGACAATAATTTACATAGAACCTCCATGAAATTTTAAAATGTTATGAATTGGCTTGGGCAAAATCTAAATTGAATAAAATACAGTATCTGTTCTCTCTTCAGTCATTGACACAATCCAGCTTTCTTGGAAATAGAGCTATTCATAAAAACTACTGCAGCTCATTAGTTGGCTATTCTACTTCTAATTATGAGATGATTATCAACTGTGTAAAAATAATTAGTAGAGATCTCAGTTTCTTTCTGATGGCATATCACATCCTACATTAGGGTGGTTTCTGTTCACTACTGTTTAAGCTACCCTCTCTTAATTGTTGCATGAGAGAAGGATGTATTAATATAATAGTAAAATGTGCTGCAAGCTGGTGGTTGAAGTCTAGTCTGGTTTGTTTTTAAGTTACAAGAGAAATATTATCAAAGTTATCTGGTTTTATGACGTATTCCCCAATGTATATTACCATTCTAAATAATACATGCAAACATATATATATATATATATATATATATATATGTATGTATATAATATTTATATATACGTGTGTATGTATATGTATATAAAATATATATATATAAATATA
>NC_068984.1:43565758-43567264 GCF_001194135.2 Octopus bimaculoides | reverse complement strand
CTTGGCAGAAAACTCCAGCAGTGATGAAGAGGTGTCTCCTTATACACATATAGACAGAGATATAGATTTACAAACATATATACATACTTACATACCTACATACATACATTGTTCTGTAGGAATAATAAAATGTCTGGCTTTTATCAAACTTTCACAGAACTATATCTATTAAAATTTCCAGCCTTCAAGTTAAATATAGCTATATGTCTGTGAAATGTTAAACTAATTCAGTGTTATTGGTAATTAATGCATCTCTGCAAAATGGTCAGTTTGATTTAATACTTGGCTAATTAACTCTTTTTGGTAGGACCATTGATAAGCTGTTTTACTTTAAACATAGTTATATGTCTGTGAAGTGTTACATCATTTCAAATTATTAGTTAATTCACTTCTATGAAATAGTCAGTTGATTTAATACTTAGTTAATTGACTCCTTCTTATAGAGCCATGGATAAACTGTTTTGATTTTTATATCCTTGCAGCCGAACTAGTGCCAAATACTCTATCAGTTTCCTTTATTCCTATAGCAGTTATGGAAATCAAAGGAATCTGAAAGAGTTAGGCTGTCTATATTAATCATTTGGTATTTCAGTCTTTCTGCTATGACATGTTTTTGCAAATTATTCTTCCTGCACATAGTTATGTATTCGTTTATTTAAACTCTATACAGAAACCTTGTTTGCACACTCAGCTGAGTTGTTTCTTATTCACAAAGCCTATAAATGAGGAATTAACTTAAATTTTGTTCTTTCTTCTTTTCGTTTTTTGAGAAGGAAAATTTTTTTGTTTCTTGTTCTTTATTAAGCTTCACCTACATATTGCATTGACAATTTGACAATTTGAATATATTTATGTTATTTGACATATCATGAAGTCACAATCAAAGGCAGTAATTTTCAGTATAAGTCATGTTTAAAGAGCATTAAAACTATAGGAAAATTGCAATAAAAATTGTGGGAGATTAGTTTATATATATATAGCTGTGTAATTCTTATAATAGCTAGCAATATAAAATAGAGCCAAAGATATCTTGCAACATTATCTATTATACAGTAATATACATTCCAAAAATATCGCACACTCTTGAGGAACATTCTGTTACAAATAAACTTAAAGAAATATAATTCATTCCTTTACTGTTAGACATTCCAAAATTTATGAATGACAACAAAAAAATTATATTTTATATAAATAATGAAAAGTGTATTTATAAAAAAAATTTTCAATTGCTTATAACACTTTATGATATTTAATTGAAGGCTTTCTGTTGAAATATTTAAAAATCTGATAAATGTTTTTTTTTTTTTCTTAAATTTTAAAAAGTTAACTTATCAAATCAAAATATTCCAGCACACCGAAATGTTTTTTTCATTTATGAAAAAAAATTTTTTTAGAACTATGAATTTCATTTCTATTAACATAATCAATTTTTGTATATGTTTGGTTTTATATTTGTGTGTGTGTATGTATGTATGTATGTATGTACGTATGTATGTATACATATAT
>NC_068984.1:43555375-43565617 GCF_001194135.2 Octopus bimaculoides | reverse complement strand
ATATATATATATATATATATATATATATATATATATATATACATATATATACACACATATACATATATTGTTGAATTTGGCTTTGTTGTTTTGAAAGGTTATTTACATTATTAATTAATACTTTAATTAATTATTGATTCTGTATGAATTTGTTTCTTTCTTTGAATAAACAAATTTAATGCTTCATTCTCATTTTCAGAACTTATTTATTTAAAGTGAATTTTCTATGGCACAAAAAATAAATTGAACAAATTAAGAAAGATAACCACTATATAAAAAAATAACTTAATCAATTGCAAATTTTTTTAAGTGTCTGTCTCTTATGTTTAAATAACTAATTATATTGCGCAAGGTTTTAGACACATTTTGTTGTTGTTGTTGTTGTCATTGTTGTTGATTGTATCATATAATGTTTAACATGTTAAGTAAATTTTCCCAACTCATTTATTCATTTTGTGTATCATGTGAAAAATGAGAAAAAAGTTATTGTAACTTTCTATTTCCTTTGCCTTAAAAATGTAACATGTTTTCAAATATGTGAGAAAATATCATTATTATCATAATCATTTAGGTAGCAATCTGATAGAATTTTTAACATGGAGTGGCTGCGTGGTAAGAAGCTAGGTGCAGGTGTGGCTGTGTGGTAAGAAGCTTACTTCCCAACCACATGGTTCTAGGTTCAGTCCTACTGCATGGCACCTTGGGCAAGTGTCTCCTGCTATAGCCTTGCTCTAACTAAAGCTTTGTGAGTGGATTTGGCAGACAGAAACTGAAAGAAGTCTGTCATGTATATATGTGTGCATCTGTGTTTGCCCCTCTCCATCACTTGACAACTGATGTTGGTGTGTTTACATCCCCGTAGCCTAGTGGTTCGGCAAAAGAGGTCAACAGAATAAGTACTAGGCTTACAAAGAATAAGTTTTGGGAATGATTTGTTCGACTAAAGGTGATGCTCTAGCATGGCCACAGTCAAATGACTGAAACAAGTAAAAGAATAGAAGAATAAAAGAAATAAACTCTACAGGCATGGCCATGTTGAAGCTGCCAGCAACCAAACCAGTCAGAGATACACACACAGAGATGAGACTATGTAGCAAGCACATTTGTTGTATACATGTGTCTCTATTTTGAGGGTTTATATCAAACAGCTGGTATCACATGCAGGAAGATTCAGCTATCAGCCAAGTTGATCAAATCATAGCCTTCCTTTGACAATGAAGAGTGAGTAGTCTTCCTCTATCTTTTATCTATGGCACAGAAAGCTATGTAGTTTCGAAGACCACATTTCCTCTTAAGCTAAGCCTTTATCTACCAAGTACCACATTAGAAGAAAAGTGAGAATAAAAAGAGGCATGTGTCCTCCAATAAAATTTATGAAAGATAAGTGAAAGTGGAAAAATACGTGCAGCTAAATGGTCCTACTCTGACTATGCAGCTTTAGGCTAACAAGTTGAAATGGGATAAGGCACTTACCTGTAATGTGCCATGGTAAATTGGAGCTGAGTGGAGTGCTCCAAATTACTCAGTGCGGTTCCCTATTCTCCTTTTAAAGATTCTTTCTTGTTCTTATTTTGTTGTCCTCTGCATTTATTTTCGTTTTTCTTGTTTTTGTTCAATCATCCTAGTTCTTTGAGGCATTCAACACTAAGGTGTGTTTTAGTCCAAAAAATGTAACAACTTGGCTTTCTACCTAGTATTGTCAATCTCATGCCCTTTATCTCAGTACCTTCTATTGGCACAGTTCTAGCATTGCTCTGAGGCTTTGGAGTTTATTAGGACTTTAACAGTCCATTTTATTGGTGCCTGACCACAGGATACTTTTTTTGCACTTGCTTTAACCACTCTCCCATATTGTGACACAAAAGTCACTACATGCCAAGGGTCTGCACCATGTTCAGCAACTTTTATGATAATTCTTGTGTTTCCTGGACTCATTTGCTGTGGAAAAAACTATTAATCTGAGGTATATATGTGATAATTTCAGCCTGTGTTTTGACTGTTTTCAGTTTTAATGGTACAGTAAAATGTGTCATACACTTTTGATTAAATTATTTAATTTCTCCTGGAGTGTTTGCTGTAACTACTTGACATGAGGGAAAATTAAATCCACTTCCATCAAATAGTTTTTCTTTTTGTCCTCTCTTGGATGATTTCCTATAACAAAGCAATACTATTTGTCTTTGGAAACTCTCTAGTCTTCATTTTTTTTCATTCTTGTAACTGTATTCAGGTCAAAAAATTCTCTCTCTTCATTTAATGTTTCAGAAAGGTTCGTTTTTACACAATAGCTATATGTGGGCTATTGTATTTGGAATTAAGTAAGATGTTGTTACTGTTGTTGTTGTTGTTATTGTTGCTTCCAAATTACTTATTTGGATATTTGGGATATTTTCTTCTAGTAAGTTTTCACTATACTGTTCATTATCCTTTTCCTCTTATACATTTAGTTCTGTTTTGATTTTGTGTTGTTTTTCTCACCATTATGGTGTTTTGTTATGTGACATAATTATGTGTGGTAACCATTTTGGATGCAAAAATGTAGTGTGTGCAAATAACATTTTAAAAGTTTGTAAAACAAACCTCTTTTTTCCTGTTGTCTATTTTTGGATATCAAAGACAGCCCTTCCTAAGGCAATTATTATCCTTTTTACAAGTATTCCAAAGAAAATTGCATTTGGTAATGCTTGAAGTAAAATGTGCTTTGAAGGGAGAATCAAAAAGATATTTTCACACAACAGGAATCAATAATAATAATAGTAATAACAATAATAATAATATAGCAGCATGAAGTTACTATACCACATTCTTAATTAGCTTTCTAGGATCATAGCCACAGAGTGTTTCAGCAACAATCCATTGAAAATGACGGTCTGTCGGAGAAACATACTTTGCTATTCCCTTTCTTTCAGTTTGCAGTTTTAATGATCTTGTGATATAAAAGTTGAGTTGAAGTGGTAAGTTGTTGGGATTTAAGAAGATACTATCATGTACTGACTTTAGGGGATGTAGCTAAAGTTGAAACATTAGGGTGCAGACCAAACTGAAGAAATTTTAGGGAAGAGGATATTTTTATGCAATGTGTTGGGTTAATGTAACAATAACAATAATGTAAGAGATCCCCCCCCCCACATTAATTATCTTGTATGAAAAATATGTCAAGCTCTTTGTAAATGTTCAATGTATATTTTTGTGCCTAATCAGTGGATTGTGGCTATACATCAATACTTTTATTACTCAAAGATATATTACCTGAAAGATAGAATAGATGGTTAAATAGACTATTAGGCTATTTGTACATTAGCTGAGAGTTCAAAACTGCTGAGTTTCTTGGCAAAATACATTATTCTACATTGCCTCAATTTATCTGTCAGAAGCATGTAACAGATAATTTCAGACTGTTACTTGTGATAGACCAACATCTTTCTCAAGATCGGATTTAATGCTTATCTAAGTTATACTATGAAATCATAGTTATGCACTTACCTTCAAAGCTTTTTGAAACTCAAGATGCATTTTTTGTTTTTTTTTATTTTACATTTATAAAGATGAAGGCATGGCTGTGAGGTCAAAGAGTTTGCCTTCAGTCATGTGGTTTGGGTGTCAACCCTATGGTATGGCATCTTGGGCTAGTGTCCATAGTAACGAAAGTTTTGTGAGCTTTGTTAATCGATTTAGTAGGTGGAGACTGAAAGGAGCCCATTACAGTGTCAAACAAAATATTTAATGGCAATTCTTATGACTCATTATGCTCTGACATTAACTTTGCCTTTCATTTTTTCATGGTCAATAAAATAAAGTACCAATCACGTACTGGAGTTTATTTAATAGACTTGCCTGCTTCCCTTCAAATTGCTGGTCTTGTGCCAAAATTAGAAAGAATTATTATTAGTATTGTGGAGGCGCAATAGCCCAGTGGTTAGGGCAGCGGACTTGTGGTCGGAGGATTGTGGTTGCAATTCCCAGACTGGATGTTGTGTATGTTTATTGAGCGAAAACACCTAAAAGCTGCACGAGGCTCTGACAGGGGGTGGTGGCGACCCCTGCTGTACTCTTTCACCCCGACTTTCTCTCACTCTTTCTTCCTATTTCTTGAGTAACGCTGTGATGGACTGATGTCCCGTCCAGCTGGGGGGAACACATACGTCATAGAAACCGAGAAACCGGGCCCATGAGCCTGGCTAGGCTTTAAAAGGGTGAAGAAAAAAGAGAAAGAAAAATTATTAGTATTATAAATAAAACACAATATATCCTCATATAAACTCCAGTACTTGCCTGGTCCTTTATTCACTGCAAAAGGCTAAGTTGACCTCATCAGGAATTGAACTCAGAAAATAAAGAGCTAGAAGAAACATAACAAAGCAATTTTTCCAATGCTGTAACAACCAATCCATCACCATAGCAATAATGATTTAGACAATAGACCAGGTATTTTGGCTGAGGTGTCAGTCAACACCACCAATCCCAGTACTTGTTAGGTACATTTTTAGTGATTCCAGAGGGATAAAAGCAATGTTGACCCTGGTGAGATTCAGCCAATCTATCAAAAATAAGGAATTATCACTACTGTCACTACACAGTATTTAATTTCTTTGCCTTTCATACAGTTTGTGAACAGTATAATAATTACTAACCCTTCAAACATTTACCTTGGATATAACCAAATCATTATTATTATAACATTATTAATAGTGTTAATTTTTAAGGCATTAGATTAAAAGAATCAGTAGCATGATGGACAAAATACCTTGGCATATTTAGTTACATCCCTTTGTACTAAAAGTTTAAATCATTATGAGGGTCTGTTTTGCCTTCCATCCTTCTCAGGATGATAAAATAAGAAACAATCAACTGTTGTGTTCAATATAATTGACTATACCCTCTCTGAGAATGTGTGGCTTTGTGCTTATGTTAGATATCAATATTATCATCATTTTTTTTATATTTTGTATTTTTTATACATTATTAGTGTTATACATTATTAGAATGTTTCTGATTACTTTTTTGTTTCATTTGTTTTTATTTTTTGTTTTCTTTGCTTTTATACTTTTTTTTATATCAGTTTATAATTGAGTATTCAGTACATCATACTAACTATTCCAACAGCTGCCCACGTTCTTTCCCCATCCTTTCTACTGAGTGTTTAGTTGCTAGTTAAATAGCTGAAACGCTAAAGTGTTGAAATGATTGAAATATAAAAGCTATTATGATGCTTATTTAATGATGTTATCTCAAGATTCCAGATGCATCAAGAGAAACTTGCCATTTTGAACTAAGATTAAACAGATCAACAATCATTAATCTTCATATGAGACAGAATGTTATGCCCATAATTAATTCCATTACAGACTTTACTCTTGTCTTAAATGAGGTTTTTGATTCTTTGTGACCTTTATAATTTTAATTGTATTATCTCTTTTTTTTCTTTTTTCTTTATAATATTGGGTAGTTGGGTGGGAAGACAATTAGTTAATTACTTTTAAAAGTCAATTAGTTGAAAATATTTCTTTTTTTTATAAAAAGTCTGTTGGTTAAAAATGATACATTCAACTAGCATACTATGTAATTTTACCAATAGCTTTTATGAGCTGACAAAGTCTCTATGTAGTCTCTAGACCTGCTAAAGATAGCAGCCAAATTTCTTTCATATCATACCTTACTGCCCTAAAACTAGAAAGGACACCTTGGAGAATGTGATCTAGAAAACACTATTACTTGAAAAGAAAAGTGGGAAAGTTACAGCTACAGCAGGTTTGCTCACTCAAAAGGAAAATATAACATAACTTCATTTTATTCTACTATTTTATTTTATTTATTTTTGTATTTAAGGCTCCATATAGGTAACTGAATTTCTAAAAAGATAGTTTTCCTTGAGATCTTTAAATGTCAAATATAACTTATTGGTGATGATATGAGTCAGTTACATTATTTAAGCTTCATTATTAAGAAATATCCAGAAATAAGTTTATTGTAAAAATTGGATCAGTTCAATTTTTTAGTTAAGTGTCATTGAAGATAATGTTCTTCGTGCATATAAGTAAATAGAATATGAATATAAATATTTTCAGTTTTTACTGCTTAGAAATCATTGATTTTGTTTCAACCCCGATAAACTAATTTTTTATTATGTATACTGGTTGTCAAACAACATGCAAATATTTTTCCGGGTCTCATTTCTTGAAATATCTTTACTTTGTTGCTAACATAAAGTAGTAGTAGTAGTAGTAGTAGTAGTAGTAGTAGTAGTAGTAGTAGTAGTAGTAACAACAGCAACAAATATTACTATTTTTCACTATTATTATTTATTTCATTGTTATTATCGTTATTTTTGTTATTAAATAAATAGATAATAAAAATAACTTTCATATATCAGTCTCTGCGGAGGCATCAATGGTATGAAAATAATAATAATAATAATAATAATAATAATAATAATAATTTCATACCATTGATACCTCCACACAGACTGATATCTGAAAGTTACTTCTTTTTTTTTTTAACAATATGTCTGTTCTACCTTGCTTCATTTAACTACAGTTAAGTTTCTTATGGTAAAAAAAAAAAAGACTCTTCTGCTGTAATGTTAGTGCAAGTGTGAGGTGTCAACTATCTCATCCCATCAATCATATGTAATATAAAGTAATTCCAAATCAAATATTAACTACAGTAACTTCATTCTGCTTTCCAACCATATTGATTTAGACTGTGAGCTAGTCTTTCCTTTCTTTGAAGAGCCAACATAAGACAAGCATCTATTACTGTTATTTTCTGGTTCTGACACATCATTTTCTGTAATGTCTTGACATGTTACAAATACCCTACTATCATTCTCATACTCTGTTACAAATCTTTCTTTGACTCTATCACAAATGTCATTCTCTAACTCTGCAATTAATGTCATTCCATTTACTTAATCCTAGTTGCTTGCAGTGAAGTTAATTGACATACATCAAACAACAAGTGTTATCTGAAATGCATTTATCATTCGTGTTATAACCTCCTAAAGTTACACCTGAATTTTTCCTTCCTTTATACCACTCATTTCTAATGAAGCTATTTTCTTTACTAACTGCAAAACCTTTCTCATTCTGCTCACTCTCCCCTACACCACATTCAATAACACTATCACCCTTCCATTTAAAAAGAAATCTACTACTACCATCCGTTTCACATCAATAATTTATAATTTCAGATTCAGTGTAGAAAAAAATTAAAAAGCTTTCATGTCATTAGGTAACATATAGATGCTATTTCTATAGTTTTTCAGTTTATTTCATTTATCATACGTGAGAATATGTTGAACTGCCTTCATTGTCAAATTTTCTACATCATTCTTAAGCAAACCACAGTTCATGGGACTTTCTAAATGGCATGCCAACAAAAAATTATCTTGATTTTTTTCAGTAGTGTGGCTTGCCTGATGACAAGTCAAGTCTCATGGCACCTACTTCTCAGAAAAGTTTGCCCATGCTTGTTCTATGTCCTTTATGTCATCTCTGCATATATCCATAGTTCCAATACTTTTGTTAGGATCTTACCTGATCAACAAATTAGTGAAACTATCTATTGTGTTTATAGTCTATAGCAGATGGCTGGTCTGGTATGTTAGAGGGAATTGTATTTTGATGTCTTTTAAAAGTCTCAGGGAAAACTTCTTTTATCATTTCTTGTCCCACTACTTTCTTTCTAAACCTACTTTTAACTTTATCACCATATCACCTTCTGTCTGATTGTTCATCCACAGAACTGGTTTTTGGCTCACAGCTGGTTATCTCACAGAAACTTTTATTTTCCCTCTGTTATTAGTGTCTCTCTTTCTCTCACTCTCTCTCTCCCTCTCTTTCTCCCTCTCCTCCTCTTCTTCCTCCCCCCTCCTCCTTACTGGAATACATGTCAAGTAGCAGCTTTTCTTAACTTGCATTAGCAGAAAGATCTTTCAGCTTCCATACCTTCCTTCATTAGATTGTTTTGTGTTTCAGAGACTACATAGGTTTTATCCTGCAGTCACTAATCACTTGTCTATGTTAAATATTGCATTCTTCACTATAAGTACTTGGTATTCACAATCGGCTATCAATCCTTGTGAATCTGTCTGGTTTGCCTTCTTGTTTGACTAGTAAGTTGTGTTGTGGTTCACTAGTTTCATGAAGTTATTGTGGCATATGGTCAAATCACTTGTGGTGCAAAACACCAAGAACTTTGACACCTCCTCAGTCCTCATATCAAATTCATAGCCACCATATACATCAGAATATTCATTATGGGGTTGTCTAACATATGCATTAATGTCTCCAGCGATTATAATGGAATCTCTATTACTTTTTTTATGGGGTCAGTCTACAAGAGGACCCTGTAAAAATAAATGTCTTGCTCATGTAGCAAAAACTTTGAGTAACAACAAAGTAACCTGTCATCTGTTTTCAAAAGCAAATAAACATGTACATACACATACATATATATACGCACACGCACACACAAACACACATACACTCTCATACAGACACACATACACTCACACACACACATACACTCGCATGCACCCACACATACACACACACACACACACACACACACACACACACACACATACACATACATCATGTCCTAGCACGTATAAACGCCAGTAGCTTTTCTATTAGTGTATACGTTTTGTGCTTATGATAATGATTAAAATAAGTAATTAAAGCCAAAATTAATTTGTTTTATGTACTTTTTCTTTATTTGAAGCCCAAGGTGGAGCACTTCAGGAAATGATACCCTTTCGTAGTAAGTGTTTTAATAATTTGGGAACATTGGTGTGCAATTTTTTTAATTTTTACCCCACTAATCAGAACCTGTTTTTCTCCTTAACCTTGCATCCATCACTGAAAGCAGACTAGTCTATGACTGATCCTGTAGAAGTCCCTTCTACTCTGTAGATATTCATTCTACTAATGTATTTTCCCCCCAAATAATTAATTCCCCATAATTACATCAACAAAACCAGTGTTACCACTTGCTCCTCTGTTACTGATGTAACAGGATCACCAGTATATCTAGGCATTGTTCTCTAACCTCAATCACAATATTAGACAAATGCCTTCTATCACTACTGTCCCACAATTATCTAAACTCATTCCATAACTAGCAAGCCCTTTACAAAACACATAGAGTCATACCTATACCTTTTTAGTTTCCATATGAAATTCATCCCATGGAGTACTCTCCTGCTACTTTTGTTTCCTTACTCAAGAAGGGTTGGGCACATTGGGCAATTGCTCACGACCTTGGGAGTTTAGGGGCCTAATCTGACTTATGTATGTTGTCGCTCACTCTCAGTAAAGAGTGCACTGGTTCACCCAGGACACCTACTATGCTGCTAAAGGGCTTAATCTGCTTTGTCCAGGACATAGCTAAATCCTATTATAGCAAAAAGCTGATGGCCTACCAATAAAGTAGCAATACTGCGAAAGTTTTACACATATACGTGTGTGTGTATGTGTGTGTGTGTGTGTGTGTGTGTGTGTGTGTGTGTGTGCGTGTGTGTGTGTGTGTGTGTGTTTTATTTGAAAATAAGAGCAGTACCTGTGAACTTTGCAGACTCTCCAAGACACAAGAGATTGATATTCCACTTAGATTATTGTCAGCTACCTGCAGGAAATGATGGAGTTCTAAGGGACTTCTGAGGAGAAGAACTAGGTGTTGTGGTTAGTGTGGGGCCTGGGACAAAGTTGAACTCAAAATGGAGGATGAGGGTAAGAGACTTAATAAAGACATGATGTTCAGGAGAGATTTGGATGTAAAATATTCCAATCTTCATCACCATCATCCCTTATATGATAAAATAAAATATATATGTATATATATCAGTATCATCATCATCCTCATCATCATCACCATCATCACCATCATCACCATCATCGTCGTCATCATCATCATCAGTACCATCACCATCATCATCATCATCATCCTTATTGCCGTTTTAACATCCAGTTTTCCATGCTTGTATGAGTCAGACTGAATTTATTGAGGGACATATTATTCTTCAGTTGGATGCCCTTCCTCTCACCAACCCTCTCTTTTTCTTCCAAATATGTTTATTTCCAGGTATGTTTTTGAAGAATATTGTTAATGAATAATACTACTTACATGACAGTGAGACTCATTTACAACTACCATTTGATACAAAATACACACTAATATACAAATACACATATACATACATACGTACATACATACATACATACATACATACAATATATATAT
>NC_068984.1:43553631-43554601 GCF_001194135.2 Octopus bimaculoides | reverse complement strand
TATATATATTAGATAATAAAACAAATAGTTTATACCTGGTATCTTCCATCTTCCATCTTTCATTTACAATATGGATATATATATTACATACGCAGAGACACACACACACATATACATCCATACATGCACGCACACAAACACACACACATACACACACATATTGTGGGAAGTACATTGGTGTAGTTATATGGGATGTAAGCAATATATGAATAGACTAGTAGCAATAACAAACAGATGGATGAATGTGTGAACAAATAGATGAGTAAATAGAAGCATATAACAAAATAACTGTTGACTAGAAACTATTTTGTTAGAATATCTGAAAGATATTGTGAATAAGAGATGTAAACTTACTCAGGCAATCAACATTTAGAATTTATCATTCAACATATCCATCACATTATTGTGTCTCAACATAACAAATTTTGTCTTTCATCTCTTTGATCTATTTCTTCGTATAGTAGATTTTTGCATAGGCTTTTGGATATTTTTTTCATATGGGCTTATATTTAACATGTTTACATATTATTATTTGAAAAAAAATGGCTGCTATTGTGGTTGCATGTGTGTATGTACATATATATTCTGTTTAATCTCTTTTACTTGTTTCAGTCATTTGACTGCAGCCATGCTGGAGCACCGCCTTTAGTCGAGCAAATCGACCATGAGACTTATTCTTTGTAAGCCTAGTACTTATTCTATCGGTCTCTTTTGCCGAACCGCTAAGTGACGGGGACATAAACACACCAGCATCGGTTGTCAAGCAATGCTAGGGGGACAAACACAAACACACAAACATACACACACACACATATATATACATATTCTTTCAGTTTTTGTCTACCAAATCCACTCACAAGGCTTTGGTCGGCCCGAGGCTATAGTTGAAGACACTTGCCCAAGATGCTACGCAGTGGGACTGAACCCAGAACCATGTGGTTGGTAAGCAAGCTACTTACCACACAGCTAC
>NC_068984.1:43550445-43553147 GCF_001194135.2 Octopus bimaculoides | reverse complement strand
ATATATATGTGTGTGTGTGTGTGCTTGGTCTGATCAATAAGTATCCGGACTGTTGCCATAGTAACGAAGCTAAAGCACATAGAGTAAAGCTGCTTGGTACAGATTGACCTTGAACGTTGCTGTGCATGTGCACTAAGTTTTAATGTTCTAGCTTACTTCCACTGTTTACAGCAGTGTTTGGAAGGAAGGTGTGTAGCATGTGATTGTCACATTGGCCATGACAGAGAAGTTGAGCATCAAATTTTGCCAAAAGTTTGGTGATACCTGCTCAGAGGCCTATGCAAAGTTTTCAAAAAGTTTGCATTGTTCTCAATACAATCAAAGAGATCTTGTGCAACTGAAACCTGAGTGTCTTTTTGGTCAGCTGAAAGCAGTTTTGGTACAAACTTGGCGAACACGTGTCTCATACCCAAATCTTCAGTCATAATGGACTGAACTGAACCGTAACTAATCTGCACATCCTCTGATAACTCTCGGATGGTGATTTGACGATTTTCACTCACAGCTGTACATACATATGTGATGTCTTCCTCAGTTGTGCTGGTTGCAAGTCTCCCACAACGTTCATCAATATCAACATTTTTTTGACCATCTTAGAAACATCTGAAACACTCGTACATTTGTGTGCAGCTCATACACTCCTCTCTATACAATTTCTGCAACTCTGTGTAGGCTTCTGAGCAGGTATCGCCATGTCAACTTTCTTTGTCATTGTCAATGCAAAGATCACACACTACACACCTTGCTACCAAGCACTGCTGTAAACAGTGGAAGTGAGCTAGAACGTTAAAACTTAGTGCACATATACACCAGATTTCAAGGTCAATTTTTGCTGAGTGGCTTTACTTTGTGTACTTTAGCTTCGTTACTATGAGGCAACAGTCCAGATACTTATTGATGAGACCTCATATATATAAATATACATATAAACATTTAAGGGTAAGGACTCCTTTCCGTCTTGAATGACCATGGGATTGCACCTAGAAAGTTACTTTCCAAGGCACAAGTCCAGGCAAAGTTGTTTATGGAAGACGAGCTGTCGCCCATGCAAACCAGCCTCCACTATCCATACAACTGATGTTATCCAAGAGAAAGGCAAAGACCGATACAGCTTGGCATCAGTGACATCACAGCTCATTTCTACAGTTGAGTGAACTGGAGCGACATAAAATAAGGTGTCTGGCTCAAGAATATAACATACAGCCTGGTCCGGGAGTCAAACTCTCTACCTCATGATTGTGAGCCCAATCTCTAACCACTGAGTCATACACCTTCATACATAAACATATATAAATATATAGTGCAAAGACAAACATTAAATATATATATATATATAAACATGTATAAATATATATATAAATATATATATTTAATGTTTGTTTATACACTATATCTGTGTGAGTGTATATGTATACATGAGCATGTCTAGTAATATTTATTATTATATGTACATATGCATATGCATGAGCATGTATAGTAATAAATATTATTATATGTACGTTTTATAACTAATATAATTCATAGGGTGCATGCAGAACACTGAGAATCCAACCAATAACATATCTTTTCATTTCTAACATGTTCTGGCAGATTCAAGCATGAATGCCTGATTGCTGCCATTTTTCATCAACAGAGAACAGCTTCTCCTTTTAGAAGATGTGTTTTTATAACACACATAATTCACCTGTCTAAGGAGATGTTAAGATACTGCTGTTTCGAACTTATTGTGTCTCATCAGTCAAAGTTACTCCATATATATAATATATATAAAATATATATATATATATATAATATATATATATATAATATATATATATATATATATATATATATATATATATATATATATATATATATATATATATATAAGCATGTGTATATATGTGTGTATAATATTTGGATATATGTGTGTAGTAGTGTAAAAATGACTAATAGAAATTACCCATGAATACCTTCTGCATGATAAGAATATATTTAAGTGGTGATGGCGGATAACATATATAATGCCGTAAGCCAAAACATGTTTAATTTAAACTTTATAGGTTACATAGCAATAGGAAAAATAAATCATAAATTTTAATGATTAATTCTGCTCATGAAAGATACGGGAGACAACTCTGAAATTTCAATTATTTAAAAATTGCTTGGAAGCAAAGAGAGGTAAATTCTTCTGATCTTTTGCTGGTACACGGACAAAATCATGCATCTTCCAGTCTTATTTGACCGTCTCTTCAGAACATACTTGCCTGATCTGAGATAATTGAGAGATGTACAGATTTTAAGATTTCTACAATCTAAATATCATCATTTTACTGTGTTTTATACATGGATGTGCGCGCGTGTGTGTGTGAGAGAGAGAGAGAGAGCTTGTTTTATTCTACTTTCTTTTAACCTTATGCCACCATCCATTCCTCCATCCTTTTCTTAGTTGGGTTGATATTCATTTTGGTGTCTGCTGGTTTATCATTTATAACATACATGGTTATTGGATATATAAGGACACATAACAATTAAAATATTGTATTTTTGCCAAATTTCTGAGAAACTGAGCCAGTTGTGAATTGAAGTACATGTATATATTTATGCATAAGAACACCAATAATACTTTCCACATTTCTTATATATATTTCAGTGCAAATGTTTTTTTATACATACATACATATATATATATATATATATATATATATATATATATATATATA
>NC_068984.1:43543471-43549895 GCF_001194135.2 Octopus bimaculoides | reverse complement strand
GAACTGTGTGTGATTTTTTTTATATATGCATGTAAAAATTAATACCTGAACATAACATATATCAATTGAAATATAGCTTAGAAACAAAATTGAAAGAATTGTTTATAGTTATTTAGTATTTACTGCCCAAATTAAACTTCATCTCTGAAATATTGTCTGGAAACACTTGATATAGTAAATATTGGAAACCGCACAATTTAAAGTTTTTCTTTATCATTTCCTTATTTTTTTTTTTTGTCAGCAACTTTTGTCAATCTTTTATTCAATGAAGAGTGTTTCCTCACACATACTCCTAGATGCATATCCAACAGTCTCTCTCTCTATCTATCTTCTTCTATCTATCTATCTATCTATCTATCTATCTATCTATCTATCTATCTATCTATCTATCTATCTATCTATCTACCAGTCTTTCCATGTATCTAGTTACCTATCTATTTGTCTATGTCATTCTTAGTCAAGATTTATTTATCAGCAGATATTCTTTATTTCTCTTCTCATCTCTGTTTATCTAAATATTTTCTCTTCCTCTACCTCTCTCTTTCTACCTCTCCCTCTCTCTCCAGAAAATGAAAACAAAATAATATATTTTACTAAACAAATTTATTTTATGCTCTTCCAATGATTTTGACATTTTTTCTCTTTTATTACAACAGGCTTAAATACCTATGGATATTTACTAGGTTAAGTATTCACATAATTATGTGTATATATATATATATATATATATATATATTCTTTTAAATTTCTTTACCTCTGGTTTATGGAAAGTGAACTGATTTAGGAGTCACTCTTATCTCACTAAAATTTCTTAACTCAAGGAGTAAAAAAAAATTTTTCTTTTCCATTTTTTTTTACTTCATACTAATTTCTATTTTAGGTTTGTAGTGGTATCTTCCATGAGGAACTTTCAAATTTACTTATTACTTCTATTCTAAATAATGTGCAGTGGTTAAATTTTTTGTATATCTTTTTTATTATATTGTTTAATTGAATAGTGATAATATATAACTTACTATGCTGACTATGAAAATATGAGAGCTTTTATGCTAGATTCCTGATCACATAATATTGAGATCACAATTTATTCCTGTGATGAAGTACTAGATAACTTTGCTTGATTCAGTCTGTATGGTTGACTATAAGCACAGCATCCACTTCATGATTAATGGGCTAGCAGTAAAGGAAGTAATCTTGCAAAATTAATTGATTCAGCAATATCAAAATGTTCAAATTTGTTACATCTCTTTTACTCATAGCATCACGAGAAGAACCTCATCATCATCTTAACATATTCTTTTCCATTCTTGCATGGATTCAAACAGAATTTGTTGAGACAGATTTTATTTGGCTGGATGCTCATCCTGTTGTCAACCTTCAACTGTTTCCAAATTAGGTAATATTTCCTCGTGACATGTTTTCATGGAAGATTGGAAATAAAGGATACTGCTTCTGTGATAGTGAAGGTCATTTATTACTGTCATGCAATGCAAAGACCAGGAAACACCCACACACACACACACGTACATACACATATATATATATATATGCATATAGATGTGTGTGTGTATGTGTGTGTGTGTGTAAGAGACAGGCTTCTTTCAATATCTCTCTAACAAATCCACTTGCAAGAATTCGATTGGCCCAGGGCTATAGTATAGGACACTTGTCCAAAATATTACACAGTGGGACTAAACCCAAATCACATGGTTGAGAGAGAAAGAGAGAGAAAGGCAGACAGCAGAAAAAAATTGAGTGTGGTATATCAAACATTATCAGTAAATTTAAATCCCACAGATTGCATGTGTGGTGAGCAGCTGCCTGCACTTATTGTTATAATAATGCAATTTAATTTATAGTAAGCTCTTGAGGACAAGATGTATTTTAACATTTTTTTTGTTCAGTCATCTTATAGATAACTATTGGACCTCCATGATCATCAATATGACCACCACTCCTCCTCCTCACTATTATTTTTTTACCAGCATGATTTGCTTAGGTTTGCAGTATAGTAGATTACCATTCTTCATAATCTCATTTCATCTCACCTGTATGGCTCAGTAGCTTCAGATCTTCTTCTGCCATAAGAAATTTCTGCTATTAGCAAACAAAACTATTTCACCAACATGGAGATATCCATTCACACCCATTTTCATATCTGCGTTGCTGCTCTTCTTTACACATTAATTAATGTATTTAACACCACCACACACTCTCATATTAAATGTCCTTGTGTGTCTTCCTCAGTGTGTGTATGTGTGTGTGTCCGTCTGTCTGTCTGTGTAAGTGTGAGTTTCACTCGAAGATTGCAGTGGCATGAAACTTGAGTCATGGGACAGACTCTCAGCTTCAGTTTTGTACAAATCTTTATGCCCCTACTATAATAGCTGTTTCTGCTAGGCATTTTAATTGTTTCTTCTGTAGTGAATTTCTTATGTGAATATCTCATGTGAATTTACAATTCTCTACTTCTCTTTGCAATGTCCGTGTTAGACAAACTTAGCAATATATTTCCTTCAAGCTATGAACAACCAGATAAAGTAAGCTAAATAAACTATTGGCTCGCAACTTCGACATTTATTTTCTATTCTATGTCATTCTGGTTTAAATCAATGTCTGCTTGAAGCTAAAGAATCAAGAGGCCAATAGAAGAAATGATTTAAACATTCCTTAATAAAATATTGCATAAATCGATACAGCTCTTGTAGGTGTATTCCCAATATGTCTAAATCTCTTTAATTTTTTTAGAAAGTACAATAGAACAGGAGTAAATGATAAAAGAAAGAATCAAAGTTTTTTTTCTTTTATATTAGAGAGTTACATCCTTCAAACTGAGTGAAAACAATGTTAGTGTGATACTTGCAATGAAGTATGTTGCAAGATTCCAGGACTGGCAGTCCTGTAATCCTGCACCAAAATAGTGCTGTGTGAAACTGTGCCAGACATAAAATTAAGAGTTAAAATAGGAAGAATGTGAGCTGTTGTGCAACCAGATGTTTTCATCTAATTTTTAGTCTTGTATGCTTTAATTAAGCACAATTTAATAAGGAAGCCTGTTCATGTTCACTCAAGTTTTCAGAAAGCACACCATGCTGTCTTAAAAAAAAACAAAATGAAAACAAACAGGCATTTTGAATAGATATAACATATTTCAATAAATGACATGAAAGATTTGATGAGAATGTCTTTGATCATCATCTACTTACTCAGGGCTGACCTAGAACTAAATAGCAATAACGAGTATTCTGTCAATTATGACAAGTATCCAGTTGATCCAATCAACAGAACAGCCTGATCATGAAATTAACATGCAACTGGCTGAGCACTCCACAAACATGCATTCCCTTAACATAGTTCTCAAGGAGATTCAGCATGACATAGAATTTGACATGACTGGCACTTTGAAATACAAGTACTACTCATTTTTACTAGCTGACTGGACTGGAGAAATGCGAAATTAAGTATCTTGCTCAAGTACACACTGTGCAACAGGGTATCAAACTCATGACCTTACAATCATGGGCCCAAAACTCTTAACCACTAAGCCACATGTCTTTGGCATAACAACATAATAAATAGAGCTAATTTAAGATATGAAACAACTCTCATACAAGTATCTTATGGAAAGGAATTATTCTGCAGCTTTAAATTATTGATGTGTTGTAGTGAAGTTGTTGGAGATAATGTTCTTGTCTTGTAAAGTAAAAGCAACCTCACTAAATGCAGATACTTTAACATGCACCCTACACACTCTGTAATGTAGCTGGCAGATATATTAACAGAGACAACATAGTGTTAAGAGGATCTCTTAGTCTTGTTTCGTCAAGGAGATGGTAATCTATCTTGTGCTGTTGCCATGGTAAATTTTACTCAGTGCATTTTGTTATGTGGTTGGCCACAGGATGAGCATCCAGCTGTAGTAACATGTCAAAAATAACAAGTATAAGAGAGATGTGGCCTTCAAACTTGATATGGAGGACAGTAACTTCAAGTGAGAACTGTGATGGCTCATTCAACCCACACTAGTAAGAAAGCAGATGTAAAATTATGATAATGACGATGATGATAATGATGATAAATTCTATTCAGAAAACTAGGTCAAATATCCATAGTACAGGTATATGATATTTTTCTAAAACACTGTGTAGGGGCAAACCATGCCAAAACAAAACACACAATAAACACACAATAGACATTTTACTCTTTTCTGCATAGGGATATCTATTATATAAGATATTTATTGTGACACAAGATTAACTGATAGATCTTTGATTTGGGGATCAATATCACATTCTGTTGAAACCCATTAAGATTTTTATCTATTTCTGCATACACTTAGAAATATGAGATAATTAACATCATTGTGTCAAAATAAACATTAAATTTATATTCACTCATTATCAACAGATGCCATTGGATGGTGAAGTTAATACTAAATACCATATATATAGCTATTTAAGTTTCAAGTTCAAATTCAACTAGATTAGCTTTGCTTTTCAATCACAAGTATCAACACTACACCTGAATCGATTTAATCAATTAATTAATTTGTCTTTAATGATTACTTATTAGGCAGCTATTATTAACAGAAGTTAAACAAAAGGATTGCATAAATAGTTTTCTCACCCTCAAATAGTACAATTAATTTCTTTTATTTTTCCAAACTATTAATCTTTATCTATCTCTGTAACTCAACTCTACACAGCTCTCAGCTCTCATCTTTCAACCCACTTCAACAATTTCAACTACAGCTAATGTTATTGCTACTAACACAACCATCTCTCTGTGTATTCAACATTATTAGCCTGACATAGTTTTTCCCTACTATTTCTACACTTTTAAAACTGCTTCACTGAATATGTACTGGTTTACTGGCTTCTTTTATTCTGGTTATTGCATGAACTTTCTATATACATTTTTACTTGGTGTTCTTGGATCTTTCTAGATGTTTACACTTAATTACTTGAAGTGTTCAAAAATAACCAACAGCTGTTGCTTGGTTTGTTGGGATGTCTCTGAATTTTTATTTTTCATCATCATATTATTTTCTTCAAAATAAATCAATGAGATTTAGTTGCCATCTTCATTTCACTACGCATATATTTATGTGTGTGTGTTTTTGATATACATAAATGTATAATCAATTATATACTTTATATATATATATTAACACATATGTCAATGTTTTATGATAGTTATGTACAATATTTGTACACACACAAATATAACATGTATACATACATGCACACATGAACACACACACACACACACATGCATGCATGCACGCACACGCATGCACACACACACACACACACACACACACACACACACACTTATATAACTGGCTTTGAGGGAACTGAAAAGTCACATTGGATGTGCAAGTTATAATTACTCTTTCAATATATACATAGACATTTATGAATATATATACATGCATACACATACATAGCTGAAAGGGTCTCCGTCTTGAAAGTTACCTATTGGTGCTGGTGCCACATATATTGCACCACTGTGTTCAGCTCCCTCCACACACCTGAATACACTGTGAAGGCCCTTTCATCTCTCACTGACCCACAGTTCAGTGGTTATTAGTAAGAAAGAGGGTATCTGAGTGGAGAAATGTACTGATACAACAATTTTCAAAATTCAGATTTCCAAGAATGCGAAAAAGATCCTCCATACATTTTAGTATAGAAAACAGAACATAGTAAAAAAAAAAAAACAATAACATAGTAAAAAAAAAGACTGATATTACTTAATAAATGGAATCATGGAAATTTCGTTGGACATCTTTTAGTCTTCATATATTCTCTATATATTATTTCAAAATGATTTCTGGTCCAAAAGATGAACAAATATCATAATTTCTTGTATGATTTCATGCAATTTGCTTCCCAAATACAACAGTTTTTTAGAGAAATTAAAATATTTTTTTGATATTTTTCCTGATTCTTTTGTAAACAAGGGGACATTATATTCATGATGCATGTCATTACTTTACAATTTTCTTGAGGTTATGGTAATAGCTTTGTGATGTTTTCAATTGCATTATTATTATAAATGCTATTTAAGAAACCGGTATTTATTTTGTCAAACTTACTCTATTATTTAATTTACTAAACCTACGGCATTTTCTGATCTAGACATTGAAATTATAAACTAATTTATTAAAAATTTTTTTTTTTTTTTTCACATCAGAGCATGTTGAAAATTTAATGTGTAATTTTGGAAAATTGATTTAAGAAAAAAAAGTTTAAAAATTGTTTTTATAATTATGGACATTTTATTTGATTTCTTTGATTAATTAACTACCCCACAAAAAAGAATTACTCAAGACTAAAAACACGAAATGATAGACATAGCAATCTTAAATTTTACAAAACATTATTAATTATTAAAATATGTTGCTTATGAAAGAGAAATT
>NC_068984.1:43516480-43543199 GCF_001194135.2 Octopus bimaculoides | reverse complement strand
ATATATATATATATATATATATATATATATATACACATTGTATCTATGTTTGTATCTATATATGTGTGATTGGATGGAATTTCTTTTGGTTTCAATGATAAGGATTCAGTTATTCAATCATCTGAATTAGTATTCATTCAATTAAAGTGTAAGTGGTCGAGCATTGCTCACACACTTTTACCTTAATTCTCAGGCAGAATCAGTATGATAGAGTGTGCGATAAGACTGTACCTTTGAATTACAAGTACATTCCATGTGACAGGCTTTTATACAGTTTCTGTCTCCTCAGTTTTACTTACAAGGTATCAGTCAATCCAAGACTATAGAAAATGATGCTTACCATGAAGTGGAATCATACCTGAGATTATGTGGTGGTAAAGCAAGTTGCATAACCATTTAACCATACTGCACTTATTGTGGGTGATCTCTTTTTTAATGTGTAGCTTGCTGAGTTGGGAGTTATGTAACATATTTATGCAACCTAACTAATTGTATTTTGTTTTTATCTCAAGAAAGACTCCAAATGAAGCAATTCTAGCAATGCCACATAACCCATTCATTTGTTTGTATTATGTTTTTATACCATGCTTAAGTTTCCATTCATCATTGGATAATTTTGGATGCGTTTGGATATTAGTGGAATTATGGATTATCTAATGACAGTGAAATTCCCTCGTTACTTTACATTTACCTTCCATACTGTTATGGGATAGGTGGTTTTCCACAGTCCAAATTTGTTCCTATTTGGAGTTGCTGCCCTCCTAAATATGTTGTGAGGCACATTTCACTCATACATTTCATTTTTGGTTCAATCACTTTTGGCTGGATGTCTTTCCTAACACCAACCACTTTATAGAGTGTTTTGGGTGCATTTTTATGTGACACTAGCACAGAATATGTGTAGTTTCTGAGAAAATCTATTCTTAAAGAAGACAACATTTGTAACTTGTTTTATTTTTTGACAGCAGTGAGTTTAAGATACAAACAGTCTATAATCATAGTATAACCATTGCATTTTGTCTGGCTGTTCTACATTAGTTAACTACTTTGACAATAGATAACCAGATTTACTCAAACGAACAGGAAAAAATGAAGTCATGCCTATGCTAATAATGGAAATTTTTAAATAAATCATCAAAATATTCATAAGAACATATTTTAAAATCAATGTCATTCTTTTAGAATATATTCATTGTTGTTAATTTTTCTGTTTGTTTAACTAATGACAATTGAAAAACCTTATGTTTACAAGTTAAAATGTGATAAACATACATCCAGTTTATAAGGTGAAATTTTAAACATCTGTTATAATAAAATATTTTTATAACCATTGACTAGCAGAAAATAATATGAATATATAAAATACCTTAGGAAAAAGTACAAAATTACATTTAACTTTTATTTATTCATTATTTTTAATTGTTTGATTTGGGGGTTATATATATAGGCAGCTTTGTACTAAGAATAAATCATATAATTGGATTAAGCTATATATTCCATCTTTAGTATATGTCATAAAATTTTGTTTTGTTAGTTTGGAGATGAGTATAACTTTGGAATTTAAATAATTAATGAATTAATTAAGGTTTATATACCACCTCTAGTAAAGTAAACTTTTGTAATTTTTTTTCCTTGTTGCTTCATGCTCCATAATTAATATTATATACATTGATATCAGACTAAATGTAAATAAGAAAATTTTGACTTTAAAGCATCTGAAAAATATTAATAAACACACTTCATAAAGTGGTTGATGTTAAGAGGATATACAGCCATAAAGACCATGCCAAAGCTGACACGAGAACTCAAAGAAGCCCTGAAACTCACAAGATCCTGTCAAACTGTTCAACCCAATCTAACATGGAAAACCACAGTTAAATGATGAAGGGGATGATGGGGTGGAAAAAAAACACAGTTAAATGATGAAGTTAGTTTGGAGATGAGTGTAACTTTGGAATTTAAATAGTTAATGAATTAATTAAGGTTTATATACCACCTCTAGTAAAGTAAGCCATGGGGTGGAAACATCTAGAACACTGGTTGAAATTTGTTAGTTGTACTTTCCTGTTTCTTGATTTTAAATCCTGCAGTAGTTAGGATCATCTTATCTGGGACCAATTATGAAATTAACAAGGTGCATTTTATTATTGCACTAGCACCACAGAGCTTATCTTTTCCTCTCTACTCTACTTTACTTCTATGCATTCAAGGCAAATTTGAGTGAGGGTGAGGGTGAAAGAAGCAAGAGTATGAGTGTGATAAGGGAAAAAGAGTAAAGGAAGTAAAAAGGTGGTAGAGATGAATAATTGAAGAGACACAGTGATAGACAGTAAGGAAATTGACTTAAAAAGAACTACACAAGCCGGAGATCAATTCCTTACTACCTCAGCAATCATAAATTTACCAAGCATAAATTTATCAGCTTGAGAATACTGAATTACAGATCAAATTTTATTTTTTATAAATTTGTTATTGTACTGATCTAATTATTATTATTATTATTATTATTATTATTATTATTATTATTATTATTATTATTATTATTATCATCATCATCATTATCATTATTATTATTATTATTATTATTTGATAATTTCTCTGAGAGAGTAGAGTATCAGACCAAATACCTGAAAGTATACAGTTTCAGTACTGGTGTTATTATTAAATATCTTAACACCTAATATCAGTCTGAAACTCCTAATTAGAATGTTCCATATTAGCATATTGCAATAATTTATAGGAGCAAATAGTACAGGCAATGTATATCTGAGTTTTTGTTTTCTTCTATTAATACCTCTAGATATTAAATGGCTTAAAGATATAATGAAATCTAATTTGAGTGAGTGAATATGTCAGATTTCAAGACAAACAGATATTAAAAGAACATGGATAACTTACTTTACTCATAATCAACCTGAAACGTTTTGTTAACAATCATGTGTCATGCATTTCTGTTTTTCCCCACATCTTATCATGTGTGTGTGTGTGTGTGTGTCCGTGTCCATCACATGCACACACATGTGTGCTCATGTTTGTGGATGACTAATATATAAAATCGTTTACGAAGCAACAATCATGAATCTCAATTCACAAATCAGTGTAGTACACATGTAAAATTCCCAACTATATTTGTATTTATATCCTGAACTTTGCTCTGATGTAGTTCTCTCAGTCTTTTGGAGTTTTTCTTTTTCATATTCATAATAAATTTCATTTCTATCCCTCTATATATATATATATATATATATATGCTGATCACTTTTAATCTTGCCCAGCCTGCAGAGTAAACTATGCTTGACTTAAATAAGTTTAATAAAACCAAAACAAGTTCATTGCTTTCACTATATGGCTTTAATGATAAAAGTCTACTCTAATATGCATTGTGTATATTTGTCTAAAAATTTCAACTAACTGATCTTGTTAGAGTTATGACCCTTGCTTGTATTTCATTTCTAGATTTTAAACACTCCTGAAAGAAGTTTTTATCGACTAATTGCTTGGATGACCTCATATGTTAGCCCTATCACAATTGTGCACAAATATTATTTGTATCTAACAAATGTATGATTTTTTCCTTTGTTTTGTAATTGTTCTTGTTAATAATTAATACTAATTATTAATTAAACATTTTATTTATTTATATATCATATACTTTAATTTTGTTTGAAAATCTGAATGCAAATTTCTTTTTGTTATTAGAGTTTTGTTTCAATTTACCTTTATGATTTTTGACTTCATGATTTTTAGTTTTATTTGTTTATTATGATTTTATTTATTTGTCATGTCATTTTATTTATTTTTTTTTTAATTTTTATTTGTCATGTCAATTTTATTTCAATCATTGTAAATGCTGAAAACTAAACCTCAACACCTAATATCACTTTATTTCAGGTTTTTTGATAGCTCCACTCCATTCTCTTCCATATACACTCACTTCACTTCAATAGTTTTGTCTAATCACCAATGATAAAATAAAATCAAGCCTAGTTAGTACATAGATGAGTGGTCATTGAGAAGTTTAGGTACTATGAGCAAAAGTTTTAGTCAAGAATCTGGATCATCAAAATCATTAGTGCATCAGAAAGGAATGCCTTGAGGTATTCCTCCCAGTTCTTTACATTCAGAGTTCAAATCCTATCAAGGTCAACTTTGTTTTTCATCTCTCCAGAGTTGATAAATTAAGTACCAGTCAGCTACAGAGGTGATAGTATTGACTAACCCTTCCTCTCAAATTTGCCAACCTTGTGCCTACATCAAAAGCAATCATTATTATTATTATTATTATTATTATTATTATTATTATTATTATTATTATTATCATTATCATTATTATTATCATTAAAGTGGTGAGCAGGCAGAATCGTTAGCATGCTGGGCAAAATGTTTAGCAGTACTTTGCTAGTCGCTACATGCTGAGTTCAAATTCTGCTGAGGTCGGCTTTACCTTTCATCCTTTTGAGGGTCAATAAATTAAGTACCAGTTGAGTACAAGGGTCGATGTAATCGACTTAACCCCTCCCCCAAAATTTTCCGGCCTCATATCTATAGTAGAAAGGATTGTTATTATTATTATTATTATTATTATTATTATTATTATTATTATTATTATTATCGTTATTATCATTTTACTTCTCAGAGTTCTAAGTCTTACTTGCTCTAGTTGATTCTGTGAGTGCAGACAGCAACCTTTTGTCAGAGGTTTCACTGGGGCTTTTTGCATAAACTATAATCTTTGGTACTTGGAAGTTAACTATCATGGAAGACACGATACCCATGGCAATATCTCTACATTACTACATTATTATTATTACTGCTATTATTATTATTGCCTTTGCACAGCTTCTAACGCTGGAGATGTACTACGGTGTCAGCTGTTCACTACCAGTGAACTAAGGTAACACCTCTTATTTTTCGAGCACCTTCCAGAGTATTCGAGTGGTTGCAAGCAGTGCTGTTTTCTGCAAGTGCTCCACCCTTATTGCAGCCCCTATTTGTTCCACATACTTCTCAAGATTCTTACTCACTGTTCCCAGGGCTCTGACAATTATTGGTACCACTACCGCCCTTTTCATCGACCACAACTGCTTTACCTCCCAAGCTAACCTGTCATACCTATCAACTTTTCTTTCTTCCTTATCGCATACCTTGTTGTCAGCTGGGCATGTTATATCTATGATCCAGCATAGTTTGTTTTCTTTCTCAATTAAGACTATGTCCGGCTTCCTATTTTCTGGCATCTCTTATATTCCTTTTAATATAAGAGATCCCATGACAATATAGTAAGACTTGTCCATTGGACACATAGAAGGATTATTATTATTATTATTATTGTTCAGTAGTTTTATTTTTATAACATGCTTTCACTTCACTACCGAGCGCAGCTCTGTGCGCCTTGGGTATGTGCTGTGGTTTGCTGTGGTGCTCTTATGTTTACTGTATTGAAAGTGTTTTGCATAGAATGTGTGCAGTACCCAGTAGTGCAATTTTCTGCATGTTATATATATTTGTAAGTCCTGGTATTTTTGTTATGTATTTTTATTATTATTATTATTATTATTATTATTATTATTATTATTTATTATTATTATTATTATTATTTATTATTATTATTATTATTATTTTTATTATTATTATTATTATTATTATTATTATTATTATTATTTTTATTATTATTATTATTATTATTATTATTATTATTATTATTATTATTATTTATTATTAATTATTATTATCATTACTATCCATAATGGTTCAGTGGGCCTATTGATACTTCACTGCAGTATCAGTATTGCTATGACTGAAACAAATGAATGATAAAAGTTGAAAGATTACAATTCCCATTTCCTCACCTTCCTTGTAAATCCAAAGAAAATCACCAACCCATATTTTTAGATACTTTTATGAATGAAAACTCAAAATATCACTTCCGTTTATCACATTTATTTATTGAGATGACTGTAATATTGATTAATTGATTGATTGATTGATTGATTGATTCTAAATATTTTCATAGTATTAAATTTCAAACATTCACCTTTCTTTGAAGTAAACAAACAGAAAATTCTTCCATGGAAAATATCTCGCAAAAATAAATTGCAACGATAAGTATTTGTTTCTTTAAAACTTAGACATCAATATCCCCAGGAGCTGGAGCTATCAAAGGACTGCTGCTTTGAGATTTCCCGTCAAAATCAATACTATCCAATGGACATTTATTTAATTTTTTTTTTTTGTTCTTTATGTTAGTTTGGTTTTTTAGATTCTAATTCTTTATTTTGTATTTTCTATAATTTATATATCTAGGCAGGGCTACAGAGGAAGCAATCCCATTGGTGATGTTAAACCACACTGGAAATGATGACACTTTGCCTCCTTGTAATCCACAAAGCGTCTTAGGATTATCCTATGTTGATCGTAATAAATTCCCTGGTTAGTATAAGGGACTTCTCCTGGGCAGACATTTGATTGGTTGAAATGAAAGTGCGATTAGATTATAATAAGATGATTAACTGAATTTCTTAGAACACTTTTTTTTAGTGTCAAGATTCAAGATTATTTCTTAATAATGGTTATGATTTAATGTTAAATCATATTTTATGGGATTGTTGAAATCACAAAACCCTAATTATGATGTTATAGAAATAGAATAAATTACATACATACATACACACACATATATACATATATATAGTGTATGTGTGTGCACGTATGTACATATATACATATATATATAAATAAATATACACATGCACACAAATATATATATATATATACATATATATATATATATATATCAAATCTCTCTCTCTCTCTCTCTCTCTCTCTCTCTCTCTCTCTCTCTCTCTCTTCATGTGTGTGTGTGCGTGTGTGTGTAGTATTCTCTGGGCATTGACTTAACATTCTCTGCCTACTTCCCAGACTGCACTTCTCTCTGTTTAACACCATAAATACAATGATAGTAGAGTTAACACACACATGTATGCAAGCATGCACACAGGCATGCATACACACACGTGTGCATGTGCATGCACACATACACATGCTTGCATATCCACATCCATGCTTTTTATGATATATCTATTTTAATCAATATTTTAGCATTAAATAATACTTAGCAGTAAATATCAACAGAAAATGTATATTAATATATTCAAAATTACAATCATTCTGTAAGTTGGCAAAAACACTGAATGTACATTAATTATCCAGACAAGCTTTTAAGAGTTTGGTCAATTTCTGGGTTGATTTCCGACTTACTTTTCCTTTTCCTACCACTACCTCAATGGCCAACAAAATAATTATTAAATACAAACTACAGTTACTTCATTTAATTAGAGCCATCACTTAACTATAATTCATTTAATTACAGCCATCAGCAAAAATTAACTTCCTTACTAATTCACGTAATTCAGTCATTAGCATGGTTTTCGTCATTATATTCATCATCATTAATTCAATGACCATTTGTGTTTAGACTTGTCTGCTATACAGAATAACACCGCCAATCTTAATCTGGCATCATCTTAGTTTTGAGGCGAAGAATCCCAACGTGCGATTCCATCACTTTTCCCTCAGTCTGTTTGCAGCAGTCACTGTCAGTAAACTGCTCATTTTAACTCAACCCTCATTGTTAATTTGCATTTTATGCCTTTGCTATCATTATTATTAGCTCACTGCCACAGATCAGATATGATCCAATTGTTAGCCACTCTTTCACATAACATGTATTCCATTTGCAGCCCCACCTCTCTAATTGCATGTGCTTCAGAAGCCAGTGAGAGAGCCTCAACAGGTTTGCTTAACTTGTTAGAAATAGCTACCAAATATCTTGCCCCTTATATCCCACCATCTTAGAAAAAGTCATATTCAATAGCATAATCCTGTGTTCCCTCCACATGGGAAATGTCTCTAAAAAAAAAAGAGATGGGCACAGCTGGAGTGTCTTTGATCAGAGGTTTGCTCAATCAGATCTGACTTTGTGCTGAATATGACAAACACCAAAACTATTCTGAGAATTAAAGCTTTGGTGTAGTGAGTCTTACACTCTACTTTTTTCTGCAAATAAATTACCCTATGATCCAATAATGTGATTGTTTGATCTGCTGGAAGTTAGAGCCAAATTTTCCTCAAATCACACCCTACTTACCTTTAAAAAATGGAAAGCAACACTGGATAATGTAGTATCACAAGCACAATGTCTGTAAGGAAGGGAAAAAATGATGGGATAGGCATGACTGGAATGCCTTTGATCACAAGTTTGTGTAGTTAGATATGACCTGGGGTTAAACAACAACAACAACAATTGTTCTTGTTTTATCAGAGTAAGCAGTTTAGTGACTGGCATAAAATATTTCCTACTAAGTGTAAACTTACACTTCACTACCACCACCACCATCACCATCACTACTTCAATGTAGCAACCATTTATAACATGGATGTAAAGAGATTTCAATGCCTCTTATTCTTCATTCAAGTCAAAACAACAGAATCATCCTTCTTCCTACATTTTTCATTTAATGCATCAGTGACTCCATTTTACTGTTTCTTTGTCTGCCATCAGACACACTTTTATATACACATGGAATCCAAAACATAACACAGATTTCAATTCATGAATGAAAATAGTTGCTAATTACCAGAATAATTTAGTGATGATGATGTTATTCTTTTTTTTTTTTTTTTTAATAAACAGGATATTCTCAAAATAATCTAAAGTATAGTATCAGACAATATAGATGATATATTGGAAATATTTATAAATCAGTATAATTATGATTAAATTTTTGAAAAAAAAAATAGTTTTCCAAATCAGATTATTTATTTCAACCAATCAAATATGTTTTTACTTATCCCTGGTACAATACAGGTTCCCCTTTCAACTACCCTTGCGCTCCGCATTCTTGCTGCTGCTGCTGAAACTGTTCTATTTCACTAACAGTGTTGATCTTTTTACTCTCTCCCTAAATTTCTCTTGGGCTGTATACTTCTGTTTTGCTCTCTTACTTCGAACATTAATTCTTTCTTTTATATGAACCATAAGATAATTGTTGAGTCATTTATTATTACTGAGCTCTGAATACAGAAATAGACCTCAGAATTATTTTGTTGCTGTAAAGAACACTAGGATGAAATGTTCAAGGAATTTTGACTCTTATCTGTGGCAAATCAAGTTTGGTGACTGCGTAAAGGTTTAGTAAATACACAAAGGATTGTCAACTACATGGAAGTTCAGTGGTCACTTAACAAGCTTAGCAACATTAGAAAAATCGGGTAACAGCAAAGAAACTCTCAACATTAGCTTACTTAACAATGTATTTATCATCAATGTTGAGTTGCCGCTACTGTCGATGTGTTGGAAACAAGTGTTGACTATTCATATCTTGTTATCAAAATTTTACAAATATCTAACACAAAGACACTTCACTGCCCTCACTGTTTTTGTCTCCAGCCTAATATATTGAAATATAAATAGTGATTATGTCAGAGTACAGCTCACTATGAGAGCAGTGTTATAATTGGTTAGTGTTGTTAGCTTGTAGTACAAAACTCAAATCCATCAAAAGCTGCAATTAGGAGTTCTGCTAGGCTAATTTTCCCTTGTTAAAATTTGTCATGGAAACCCACAGGCAGGCATAACATAGGCACAAGTTAAAAAAAGAGGAAAAGACAACCCTAATATGTTTTTAGGAGTTATTCACTTCCTGCCATCTCTATTGTTGAAGATAATTTCCTCTTATTAAAACATGGTAACGATTTAACCAGATAGTACTTTACCTAAATATTTTCAACTTTGCTTAACATGAACAGGTGTTTTCACTAATAATTGATTGTAACCAAGATCATTATGAATACATAATAAAGCTTTCATAGAAAATCTACCAAACTGAACTAACAGCTGGTGTTTCTTCCCATACTGTGTCCTCAAATAGAAAAACAAAAATCAATGTTAACTGCCAGCCTAATTTTTTTGTTATCTATCCATAGGAACAATGCCTTTATTACTTTATTCATTTTTACCTACAGGGTTCCCACATACGCGCATTTCTCAGATTTTGGAGTTTTTTCTTTTAATGTAATATTTTGTTATTTTAACTTCCTGTGAGCAGTAGAATGGCAGAAATGTTAAAGCACTAAACAAAATGCTTTGTGGTGTTCAGCTATATTTCATCACACTTTAAATTCAAATCCTGATGAGAGTGATTTCGTTTTTCATCCTTTCAAAATGTGTGTCTTTCTGCCTATGTTAGAAATCAATATTAAATTTCTTATATAAATATTACTGGACACTGGTATTTTGGTTCATTTGTGTCCCATTACTGACATAGGGTGGGTAGGAGAATTGAAGTGGAGGTAGTAGCTATTCTGATCCAAAGTGAACTCTGCTAAAGACACCAATGGACCTGGTGTGTGATAGACTTACCACCCATTTTTGTCAATTTTTTTAGCAAATTAATATCAGCTGTTTCTGTTAGTCCATTGATATGGTCACGTTTCATGGGTGGTAGACTTAACCAGGAAACCAATTTAATATTATTGCCTGGATCTTGGATGCTTTGTGGTAACCACTCCACTGCAAGTATTTGGGCCAGGTCTTTGATCTGAGGATAACCACCACCCTCCCTCTCACTAGTTTTGGAGGCTCTGAAAGCTCTTGTAAATACTGCCTCCCCACTTCTGATTAAACCTTTGGGAACATTCTCAGTTTTAATAGAAGTACTTTTCAAACATTTTCTTATATTATTGTACTATGTGATTTGTTTCTTCCTTCTTTTTCCTCAACTACTAAAACTGGTCTGCTTTAGAAATCCTGTTTCTTTTACTTCCATCCAGTTTTTTTCTTATATTATTCTCTAAACCTTCCTCTATGGACATTGCATACCTTACTCTCTATCTCTCTTTTTTACCCTTCTCTTTCCCTCCTTGCTTAGTTGTCCTTTTGGTTCATTTCCTTCTTCCTTTCTTATTTCTGTTTTGTTACCTCGTTGCCTGCTCGGCTAGTTGGTCTCTCTCTTGCTCTTTGTCTCTCTCCATCAGTTGATCAATCTATCTAGCTATCTATTTATCTTTAAATGTATGTACTTTTGAATTCTTCAAATTCAAGTGAAAAAGTACACAGTACAGAAATGCAGTGTAATTATTTGTTGTGATGTTGAGATTTCTCCGAGTACTAACAAAGAGTTGTCTCACAACTATATATATATATATATATATATATATATTATACAATGTTTGTTTCTGTTGCCTTGTCTCTCATGGTCTCTATCACTATATTATACAATGTTTGTTTCTGTTGCCTTGTCTCTCATGTTCTCTATCACTATCTTCAACCCTTTTCTCTTTGTGACTTCCATTCTTTTTTCAGCATTTTATTCACACCTTGTAAACTGACGTCTCTCTCTCTCTCTCTCTCTCTCTCTCTCTCTCATATGTTTTATGATTCGTGTATTTGTTATGTATTTGTCATATTTATATATGTTTGATACTTTAAATGTATTTTAAGATAGTGGTATCAATAATTAATATTTATGTTTAAAAATTGATTGATATATATATATATATATATAACTCTATATATATATATATATATAGGAAAATGAAAAAAAGCCAGAATGCTGAACTGATATACAACTTTATAAACATCGTTATTTCGAGTGTAGCTATACCATATGTGTATCCTGTTGATTTCCTGCTAGTGATAAATTCTTATCTGAAGAATCTATTTTCATGTTTATTGAATGTGCTGTTTTAATTCTCTTGGAAAAGGCATGTATGCTACACCTTCTCAGCTTCCTCTCTCTCTCTCATCGTTTCTCTCATTCTGTCTATCTCCCCTTCTCTGCTTTTAGTTTTTGTCTCTGAATAATAGATGATTCTACATGTTGTTTATATATTTGTATTCTATATGTAAACATTTCAAATTTATCTTATCTATTTATCTTTCTATGCCAGTCAATAGAGGTATATATTTTGTTTCTGACGGTGTAATTGATAATCCATTGATCTCAATTAAAAACATTCATGCATACCAGAACAATTCAATGACAGGAAAGTGTTTTTGGGTCACCTTTATGTAGTACTGATGCTAAACAGCTTATTGGAATGGAGTGCTTAATACCTACATTTTTAGTGACATGAACCAGTAAAAGCACTATTACATGCTTGCTCATGTTCCTAGAAATGGCTACCAAATCTCACTCAGATCACACTTCAACTTCTTAAAAATAAATATGTAGCCATTGGTTAATGGAGATCACGTGACATCTTATCTGAAAAAAATACAACAGGATGATCATGGTTGTAACACTTGTGATAATAGATCTACTCCAACAAAGCTGATCTGTAGCTTAACAGCTTGCTGCCATATTTGATAATTGCTATTTCACCAGTGATTTGGAGGCCTCATACTCTATTTATTGGTACTGTGTTGTTTTTGATTGAGTCAATTATCTCTCATTAGCTTTGCTCATACGGCTGCTAAATGATGCCATAGGTAGATACAAGTGTAGTAGACAATTGTATTTCTGTTAAGTGAAGAAAAATTAATTTCTAATTTAGTTTTTAGTTTAAGCAATACCTTTATAATATTGTATTTATAAGCCATGAGAAAATCACTGAACTAATCTATCAGCATACCATTTTTATTATAAAAATAGGAAAAAAGGATCTGTCTTTTTAAGTGTGTGTACACACACACACATATACTTAACTATGTCTATTGAGATTTAGATATTTAATAGAATTTTCTTTACTTTTTTTTTGTATCTTGCAAAAATGTGTCTTGACATAGAAGCATCAACAGACTTTGTGTTCAAAAGGTTAAATAATGTAACAAACTGCATTATGTAAATTAGAATGCTTCTATGTGTTCTCTAATGTTATACTATGTAGTTTTGTTGTAGACTATGACAAAAAGACAGATAAATTGTACACCAAAAAAAGATGTTCAAGACAAAATAAGATCTTTTTAAAAGCAAGCATATTTAATGAAGGACTTTAAAAAGAAATTAGTTAATTAATGCACAACACAAGATCTTGTTAAAAGCTAGACATATTTAATGAATGGCTTTAAAAAAGAAATTAGTTAATTAATGAAATTAACAACAACCAAAAAAGAAGTCCCAATATTTTGATTTTATTGTTTTCTACTGTAATATGAATTATTTAATCAATAAAAAATTAAATTTTGATTAATAAAAAATTAATCAAAATACAAAGTTTATTGGTGTACAAGAAGAAATAATGTCACAGAATGAAAAAATCCCAAAGAAACCTTTAGCTATTTCTTTTCCTCACAACACATTTTTTTTTCATAAATCTTTTTTTTTTTTTTTTAATTTACCCTTATTGGTGACAGGGTATTTACACCTTCTCAAACTTATATATTTTGCTTTTAAAGTTTTTTTTTTCATCTATTTTTCTTTTTTCCATAATTTTGAAGACTGTTCTTTGAAACTTTCATATAAGAGTCATCCTCTAACAGTGTTATGGTTTAAGTTACTACTTCTAAAATCAATGATTCTAGTTACACATCTAAAGTGCTTAGAATCTGTCGGGTTTCTCTTATACACTCTAAATGATGCACTGGACAGGTAAGTGAAATTAACTGTCTTATATTATCTACAGCTTAATTTCTTTTTTCCAAGTACATCCCCCACTTTTGATACTACATCAACTACACACACATACACATACAGTCAATCTTACTTCATTTCTTGGATTATGTTTCTCATTAATGTTTTTCAAGTGTCTTTGATCATTCAGAAAGGTTGCCTAAAAGCAAAATTCTCTTTTCTTAGTTGTGCTCCTTAAAATATAAACTCATAACAATTTTTCATGCAATGTACATGTGTATCATTATATAGGATGGAGTAAAGCTTTTCTGATCACATCAGAGCTTGTTTAAAAATAAACATCTTAATCATTTTTTTAAGTAACATGATACATATTCAAAGAACACTAGAGTTGGTAGCTTCTACTGAACCACATCTGTAACCTAGTTTCAATTGATGTTTGAATTATTCCATATTAATTTGTACTAAAAATTAATGATCTAATGCTGGCATAGTATTGTTATTTAAATTACTTTGAGCTTCATAGTGATCTGAGTCTATTGTAGGTATTGTGAAGTTTAGTCTTTCTCTTCCAATATGTTTTTTGGCATCATCCATGACTACCAAAAGAGAAGCTGAAGATCCTCTGCAAAGAAGATCTTACCAGTTTTTTTGTTCTAAACAACTTTTAAGAAATTAAAAGAAAGGAAAATGGAGAGAATGTGCCATAGCAAAATATCCTGGAAAGCAGTGACTCTGAATAAAAACTGATATAAAGCAGAGGTGGGGACTGTTACATCCTGTCACATGCTGACTTTTTAGTAGTGTCAGCATGTTCCTAATTTATGTTGTCATGTTGTTTGTAATAGGAAGGGCATCCAACCATAAAAACTGTCCCCAAAACAAATATGGCAATACAATAGCAAAAGTTGATCATTTTTTTTTTCTGTTGCTGTGTGTGCCAGATAAAGGGAAGCAACAGATGGTGGGACACTGTGAAGGCCATTGAACCTATACCCACGTAGACAAATAGATTTTAAATAATGATGATGATATCTAAAATCGTAAATCCAATGAAACAGTTAATGGCAAAGAAAGAAGCATCTAGATATGAATGACTCTTGCAAAAAGAAGTCTGACATGTGATGGAGATATCATAAACAAATTGTCATTGTAAATTGGTACTTAGAAGTCTACTCTAATCCTAACTCTAATAAACTCATATATTATTTATGAGGAGTTGTAAGTGAAGAAGAGCAAAATGAAGAATTGGGTGAAGCCATATGTTACACTTACTTGACTTCCAGCCAAGAAACAGTAATGTATAAACATGATATATTGACCTCATCCATCATATTCAACAATGACACATACCACTAAAAGATTTTTACGTAGATTTTCTGTTATTTTAATGAGAGGGGGCCCCTATGCAGTTGCACAACTTGCTACATACAGCAACCACTTCAAATTACATCCCACCTTCTGAAATAAAAGAAACATTGATAAGCTAACAAAGAGTTACTATGTGATTGCTTGATCTGCTAAAAGTGGCAGTCAAATATTCTTCAAATCACACTCTATAATTATAAATAAAGGTTACATTAGATCAGTCTACAAGGGAGCCTTTATGTAATCACAGAAAGGGCAGCAAAACCTCCTGTAAATGCCACTTAACCAGTTTAGTAAGGAAGGATACATTAGATAATGTGGCGTTGATTCATTGAGTGTAGAATAAAGACAGGATGGTCACAGATAAAACGTCTTTGATTATTGGTTTGCTCAGTCCAAGATAACCAGGTGTTAAACAAAATCAAAATGCAACTGTGAAATTATCAAGCAATGAGGGAATTTCGATGCAATCACTTGAACTGCAACAAATAGCAGCAAAATCTCCTTCAAATCATACCATGATATCTTTCCTCTCAAATCAAAAATCTTGTCTTCAAACCTTTTAACCACATTACTTGCTTTGGTTGATGGATGGGAACTTGAAACAAGAGACAGACACGCTAATTCTAGCCACTCGGGAACAAACCCTTAGATCAAATCTTATAAAGGCAAAAACTGACAAAACTCAGTCAGACAGTAAATGTAGAGTATGCAGGAAAGGAGACGAGAGCATCAATCACGTTTTGAGTGAGTGCAGTATACTAGCACAGAAGGAGTACAAGAGCAGACATGACTGTGTATGTAAAAGAGTGCATTGAGATGTTAGCCAAGTGTATGGTGTCAAAATAACAGAAAAGTGGGTATACCATGATAGAAAGTGAGAATTGAACTCTGCCATAAAGACTAACCATACTATTAAGGCAAGAAGACCAGACATGATTATGGAGGGAAAGCAACCAAATAATGTAAGATCATAGATTTTGTAATTTCCTATGACAGTAGAGTCAATCTAAAGAAATCTAAAGAAATTGAAAACTATCCAGATCTAACCAGCAAGCTGAGAAGACTGTGGAAGACCAAGACAACAATTATTCTTGTAGTACTAGGTGTACTTGGCACAACACCCACAATGTTACCTAAAAGACTGAAAGAAATTGGAAATGAAACTCACATTGTTGACCTGGAGAAAAGTACCACCCTATAGTCTGCAAGAAACCTAAGAAAGGTTCTTGAGATGTGAGGAGACTTGTTGTTACCAAACCTTAAGATAACATACCAGCTAACTAAATTAACATGTTCTAGTGAAGTGATAATGATAATAATAATTTCAACTAAAGACACAAGGCCAGAAATTTTAGGGAAGGGGTTAGGCAATTGCATTAATCCCAGTGTTTGATATTTGACTGATACTTCATTCTATCAACTCTGAAAGGCAAAACTGACTTCAATAGTCATTGAACTCAGAAAGAACCAGAACAAATATTGTAAAGCACTTGGCCTGACACGCTTATGATTTTACCAGTTTAATGATAATTGTTTCTAATGTAGTGACAAGCAATGCTAGGGGTTTAGTGAACCAGCACCACATAAAAAGCACCCATGGCGACATCATGTAATAATGCACCCATGCTGGTGCCATGTGAAAAAGTACCCATGCCAGTGCCATGTAGAAAGACACACATGTCAGCAACACATAAAAAGCACCCAGTACAATCTGTAAAGTGGTTGGCATTAGGAAGGGCATCGAGTCATAGAAACCATGCCAAAACAGACAATTAGAGTTTGGTGTAGCCCTACAGCTTGCCAGCTCCTGTCAAACTGTTCAACCCATGCCAGTATGGAAAACAGATGTTAAATGGTGATGATGATGATAATGATGATGATGATGATGATGGTGATGGTGATGGTGATGATGATGATGATGATGATGATGATGAGCTCAGAGGGATGAAAAGTAAAGTTGACCTCAGTATGATTTGAACTCAGAACATGGAGAGTTGGAACAAATCTTGCAAGACATTTTTCTGATACTGTAACGAGTGTTCTAGTCCCCTGCCCTCAACTGTTTCTTATTTAGATATAAAGCCAGTAATTTTTGATTAGATTGACTCCAGTACTTGGCTGGTACTTCATTTTATCAAACCTGAGGAGAAGAAAGGCAAAGTTGATCTTGATAGGATTTCAACACGACATGTAAAGATCCACAACAACAGTTGTAAAGCATTTTTTCCAATGCTCTCGTAATTCTTTTAAATTACCATCCTAGTCATTGCAAGCAATTTAAGCACAAAGCCAGCAATTTTGCAGGAGACCTGAGTATTTGACTGGTATTTGTTTTATTGAACTTGGGAAAATAAGAAGCAAAGTTAACCTTATTAATACTTGAGCATAGTGTTTAAGGGCTACAACTAAATACTGCAAGCAATTTGTGTGCAGCTCTAACAATTTTGCCAATTCACAGCCTTTAATAATATCAACAATATATTCATGAGAGTTATATCCATATTTAGACACCAGATATATCACTAGGTTAAACTTAAAACTGATAAATCTGACAATAATAGAACATAGAAAGAGAAACTGAAAATTATGAGCTGAATTTCTAATGGAGAGCTTGCAAAAAGCCGCAAGGCTAATATATTTGCATTGAAAATGAGAAGAGAATTGGACTATTTTGATAGTGACAAAGTAAAACATAAATATGGAAATGGAGATGATCTAAATTCATAGCGCTGAATATATTTACATATATAATGAGATAGAGTTATTAAGATATGAATACAATTACATATGTGCGTATGTGTTTTAGTGTCAATACAGTTGTTGGATCAAATTCCATTGACATGACACTTAAGAGCAGAGAAAGTAAATTCAATGATCAATCTTTTTTCCAGGAGAATTTATCATTGTTCATTTATTTTTGTTATCTTTTTATGTAGGGGAAGGGATAATAATAATATTAAGGCAGCATTAGATTATCCATAAAATATTTATTGCATTCACATTCTTTCAGACACATATATAAATACACACATACATGCACACATCTCTCTCTCCCTTTCTCTTTCTCTTTCTCTCCTTCTCTCTCTGTCTATCTATCTATCTATAGATAGATAGATAGATAGATAGATAGATAGATAGATAGATAGATAGATAGATAGATAGATAGATAGATAAATGTAAGATCCAAGGATTGAGGTGTATAATATATATATGAGACTGAGACATAAAGTGTTGAGTGTAACACAGCACATTCTAACTAGACTAATCTGAAGCATATTTTCACGAAGTATTCACTGAATACTTAACAACAAGCCAGAATATTCAGAAGTGTAACTTTGCCTTAAATATGTGTAGGACAGAATAAACCAACATAAAATACATGTATGTGAAAACATCCATTTAGCTCTAGGGCAAATCCTATGTGGTTAAGAAGTTCTCTTTTCATCCATGTGGTTTCAGGTTTACTCTCACATTGCATAGCGCCTTTAGACAAGTATTTTCATCTATAGCCCTAGACCAATTAATGCTTTGTTTGCAAATTTGGGAGACTAAAATTGAGTAGAACCCCATCATATGTTTGTGTATATGTGTGCATATGTGTATATGTGTGAGTGTGTGCACATGTGTGATTTTGTGTTTTGTTTATCACTTGCCATTTGACAACCTTTGTAACTTAGCAATTCAACAAAAAAATAAGCAATTGAATAAATCTTTGACCTGAAGTCTGTAGACACATTATGTCAGTGCTTATCCTAGTCTTTGTGGTGTATTAGCAGCTAAGAACACAATGCTCCTCAATGAACAGTACACCAGTCCATTGCAGGACTACTAAAAATATGTACCAGCTATTACTGGTGCTTATTTTTTTTACCTGAATGGACTGGAGCAACATGAAGTAAAGTGCTTTGCTCAAGAATACTATGTACCACTCAAGATTACTATGCCTTGTATTTGAAATCATGACCTTACAATCATGAGTCCAGCACCCGAACCACTGGATTATGCACTTTTATATAAGAATAAGTGCCAGAATTAAAACAGTTTAATTGATTGAGTCCTTCATGACAGTGCTCCAGCATGGCACAAACCAAAATGAGTAAAAGAATAAAATAACACAGAAACAAGGAAACTTAGAAAGAATTGGAAAGAAACCTCAGCTTCAAAGATATCATCATCATCATATCAACATCATCATCATCATCATCATCATCATTATCATCATCATCATCATCATCACTTAATATTCATTGTCTATGCTGGCATTGATTGGATGGTGTGACCAGAGCTGGCACCAGACTCCAGTCTGATTTGACATGGTTTCTATGGCTGGATGACCTTTCTAATGCCAACCACTTTACAGAGCATCCTGGGTACCTTTACATGGTGCCACATGGGTGTTTTTACATGACGCTATACAGGCACTTTTACATGGCACGGTGCAGGCACTTTTACATGACACCACACAGGTGCTTTTACATGTCCCTGCCATGAGTGCTTTACACCTCTAGCTCTAAAGAGGAGAACTAGTCTCTGAGATGAAATCTTTGCCATGTCACACCCACCAAAAGGGAACCTCAATGATGGTGAAACCTCACATTTGTAATGATTTTGGTTGTTCAAACTACAACTGTTTATGTTTAGGAATGTTAGTAATGCTTTTGCAATGTGTATTGATTGTATCTGTGCAGTTGGAGACAAGGTTGGTACGATCCGATTGAGGGATGCTTCCTAAATTTCTTTTCAAGAACTCAGTAAATATGTATGTGTGTGAATGTCAGGTATGGCAGAGTGGTTAAGAAGTTTTGTTCACAATCTTGAAGTCCCAGCTTCAACACCACTGCACAGCATCTTGAGCAAAAGTTTATATTATAACCTTGTGTTGATACGTACCTTGTGAGTGAAATTGTGTAGACACAGGGTGGAAACCTATCAACTGGACTGTATCTGTAATTAAAATGTCCAACATTATCATATGTAGGGTCATGCTATTTTGACTTAGGAATTATATTAAGAGTACATGTGCCTGTGGAATACCCAGCCCATTAACTTAACAAGTCAGATATTCACTTGATCAAACATTTAAATGTTCATTTTTATAACCAGTAGAGGATTCATCATATCTATCTATTCTACTTTTTTTTCTCTCCTCTTTCTCTCCAATCTTTTCTTTCTTTTTGCTTGATTCTATCCACTTTCATTTGAAAGGAACCTCTCTTCTTCATAACATTTTCTTGAACATATATATGTATGTATATGTCTCCATTCACCATTATAAATAGTTACAAATTAGAACAAAAAAAAAAAAATAGAAATAAAAATGTGAATTAATATATTTTCAATTTCATAGTCTTTTTGTTCTTAGATGTCCTCTATATTCTCCAATATTTAAGCTTTTCCCTGTAGAGTAGATCACAAAACTATTTTATCAATAAAGCAATATGCAGTACTTGACATCTGTTTCATTAGAACAATATCTATTGTACTATCAGTAATTGAACATGCTGTATACTTTATACACCCATCAATAATTCAACACCAATTCTACAAGCTATAGAATTTTTGCCCCAAGCATACATCCTGAATACATTCTTTACAATCATCATTTCCTTTAGCAATTATCTCAAACTATGTTAACAAGGAAATCTTTTCTCTCTCTGCCATCTGAAGATTTACACAAAGTGAAACATTTTATGGAAGAACAAAAATAAATAGAATTACACAAAAGATATTGTGCTGGATGCTAGACTTTGATTTACATTATATTTCCATCTGCATTGGTCATGCAACAATGACAAACAGATTCACTTGAGTAATGGAAGTTTGCTATCTATTAAGATTATCAAAATGGTCCATTCTCCATGTTAATTCAAGCATCTTTCAGATCAAAGTAACTAATACAATATACTATTACCACTATACAGCATAGCATCAGTTCATTCACAATACCTTTGATTTTGCATTTTAGATTAAGGTTCTTATTCAAAACTATCTTCTTTTGTTCTCTTATTTCTTCAACAGGTCATTTCTTTATTATTTTTTCTAATACTTCCATGTCAATTATTACTTCTATTAGTAGAGAGCAATTTGGAGTAGACAGTAATCACATAGATAGTCAAGTCCATAATGTAGTTTCAATTCCCAAATGGAGCTACTTCACTTCATTTATATTAGTGATGTTCTCATAATTCTGAACATTTCTGTCTCAGTATGAAATCTATAGTTTCTCAGATGGTGTCTCTCTATCTGTCTGTCTGTCTGTCTGTCTTGTTCAAATTTACAGAAAACAAAAGATGAAGACATGTGTAGGAACAATGAGCAGGTGTGTTAGTTTAACACTCAGGAAAAATAGAAAAGACTTTTATGTTTTGAGCCTACACTCTTTGACAGAAAAGATTAAGTGGAAAAAAATTGAGTGAGAGATAAAAAAAAAAAAACAGAGAGAGAAAACTGTGCAGAGTTCAATGGTCCAACATGGCAAGATGACTAGAAAAAAAAGAGGTTGAATAGAAGGGAGATAATAATAATAATGTTAATGGTGACCCCAACGAACTAAGCAGCGCAAGCGTGTATGTGTATGTAAGAATGGTGTATGTGAGTGTGTATGTGTGAATGGGGACGAGTTAGTTTAACGAATGTGTGTGTGTGTTGTGTGTAGCAGTTGATGTGTGCTTGTTCAGGTGGTGTATATATTGTTAGCTTGCAGTTTGAAGTTCTGAGTTTACAAAGTATTGCTTAGAGAAATAAGGGTTCTGGTACTAGATGCTTCACCTAATACTCAAGTTTTCAGCTTTCCCCTGAAATTCAAAGATTTGACACTAAGAAACAATACTCAATTTTTCATGATGCTTTTTTGTCCGGATCTCTATAAAGTTTCTTGCTACTTTTGATATTTCTAAGGCATGTCTACCAGTCATCATCATCAGCATCAACATTTTCATGATTGCTTTAGTATTCATATTTCCATGCAATTATCAGTTAGATGCTTATGTAATATGGCATATCTCTATTTGTCTTGATTATATATTATCACATTAGAAATTCCTTCATAGTCAGATCTGATCTCAACACCTCCACCACAGTCATCCATCCCTTTTAATCCATGATAAATCTATTATTAATTTGAATACTGCCAAAATAACATATAATCTGTTCAGCAGTACAGCATGATGATAGAATTTAAGCCCTGGTAAGCTAATATAATCAAGGAGAACAAATACAGAAGGGCTGGCTACATTGCATAACTGAAGGATAACAGATAGGCAATCAGGATGACAGGATGGACACAAAAATAATGGACAAGATTAAGAGGCCAATCAAAGACAAGATGGTGAGATGATCTCACTGACTATTTAGGACCTACATGGCCACAACTGAACAGAGATAGACAGCATTGGAAGGTGTCCAGGGATGAGTTCTTCCTTCAGGAGTGATAAAACCCTGGAAGTGAAGTGAAGCTGACACCATGACCTCAGTATGATTCCAATTTTATTTCATATATGATGAAATTCATAGAATATCAGGATTCTCCAAAGAACCACTTGAAAGAGTAGATTTAAAGTTAGTCACTAGCACTGCAGTATGTTCATAGTCAAGATAATTTTCAACAATTTTCTTCAAGCAAGTTCATTTAGGAATTTATGGATGCCCCAGAGTAGATTATTTCAGTTGTAAATAGCAGTATGAATGTAATTTTGTTGAGTGTATCACATACTCATGGTGATACTGAGTTCAACTCACTCCATAGAAAAAATGTTGTGCTTTAGGAGAATAAAGTTTGAGCATTAAACTAATAACCCATTCTTTTTAACTATACCGTTCTGCAAGGATTAGTGGTATAATACATGTCAAATCTACATCCATCAGAGGACATTTAGTGAATTAAAACCATTGGATGTCATAATTCCTATATTTATTTTATTCCTTATCTAGTGGAGAAGGAAATGTGATAATGTTACTGTAATGTGTTTTTTCAGATATATTATGGCTAAATCTTAGCAAGCCAAGTATTAACATTAGGTTTAGTAGAAGTGAATTGTAATGTATCTGAGACAACAAAGTGTTACAACTCACTTGATAGTTTTCTTTCGTTGATGTAAAACAGACAAATTCATTGATAGAATAAGTTAGAAATTCTACAAACACACTGCTAACAAAGTGAAATTCTGACAACTTTTAAATGTTTCATATCTCAGGCTATATAAAGGCCAAAAGGTATATCCAGAAGAAATCTGTCTACATTTGGAAAATGCTTTTTGTATGTATGACCAAGAATTGACAGGTATTTGAAAGGAGAAATAAACTTGCTGTCATGTTCATTATTCACAAGTATCGTTGTTGAAAAAGGCTACTATAACCAGTAACAGTAGCAGCCAATCAGCTTACAGATGTTGAACTAAATCAAATCAAATCTTTACTTTTCCTCCATTTTGTTATCAATAGATGTTGATGAGACAAGAGTAAAGTACTATAAAAGTAGGTGGGGAGATGGGTAACATTGTTGAAAGTAGGTGAGGCTTAATTGAATAGGGACAAACCAACAGCAGATAAATTAATGGGGGAAAAGGGAAATGATAAAGATTAAAGAAGAAAAAAGTGCAACAAAAATAATTACAAATTAGAAAATTAGAAAAGTAGAAAAAGCACAATAATAATCCAAATAAAGAGGTAAAACTAATTATTGCCATTATGTTTGTATGTATGTATGTATGTTTGCATGCATGCATGTATGTATGTACACACACACACACATGGTCTTTGTTGAAATTTTTTTTAGAATGTTCATATTCTCTCTAATGAGGATTTAAAGTGTGGAACTTGTTGAAATACACATTATTTCCTACTTACCAAGCATTCATAGTATAGCAATTAGATTTTAATTACCTCAACAGCAATTTGCAAAAGGAGGCTTTCTTTGTATTCATCTAATATGCTTTTATAAGTGCTCTTCCATCAGGTTATTGTCCTTCTTAACAGGCAATAAGCTTACTCTCAGTATAAGTCACAATTTTACAATTCAATATAAGGTATGTGGTGATTGGAATGTTTCACCATGAATGCAAAAAAAATCTAAAATACTTTCATTTAATATTGTACTTAATGTTGCACCTCTTATTTCTTGATGAATAATTTTGGGCACAGAACAGGATTTGAAATCAACAATAGTAGACCAATGAAACACTTGTTAATTAAATGATGCATTATTCATAAGCCAACGAGAGAAGCTGTATGTTGTTGCTTGCCATATTAGAAATAACTGTTAAGTCATCTTTAAATTAGATCTCCCAACTTAGAAAAGGACAGAAGTTAATATTGAAAAATGTTATCCTAAATACATTATATTTAATAAAAGAGAAAAATACTTATTGTCACGGCTGGAATACTTTTGATCACAAGTCTACTTGTTAAGAACTACCCTGAGTTTAGAAAAGAAAATCCACCCACCACAAGAGAATTGAGATCCTAAAGACAAGGTGCCATGTAAAAAGTACTGCTGTGGGTGCTGGTGCCATGTGAAACACACTTCTGTGAGTGCTGGTACCATATAAAAAGCATTGATGGTAGTACCATGTAAAAAAAACATGTAGTACACTCTGTAAAGTGGTTGGTATTAGGAAGGGCATCCAACTGTAGAAGCCAAGCCAAAAACAGACTATGGAACCTGGTGCAGCCCCTGGCCTCATCAATTCCTATCAAGCCATCTAACCTATGCTAGTATAGAAAGCAGGCATTAGATGTTGTTGTTGTTGTTGTTGATGATGATGAGGAGGAGGAGGCATCAAAAGTACTTAAACTAGCGAACTGCTCTACTCTATGATACTTATCATGCCTGGACAATGGCAACATTATTATTGCACATATTTTGGTCACTTCCAAAATTACTGATTACTGATAGCATTTAAAGCTGTAAAAGGTAAATATTAAATAGATGAACTGCTTCAATTTGTTGCTGTTCATCAAATTGGTTGTTCTAGTCATCTTTTCTGAAGTAGCAACAATGCATAAACTGAGCATTCCATTTATACAACTATTGGGATGACAGACACTCTCCTCTTAGTCCACATTCTTGCAATTTCATCTTTATTAGTCTGTACTTTCCAGCCTTTTCTAGTTCTTTGTCACTTAAGCGTGCATCCCCAGATATTGCAATATCTATAATCCAGGTTTCCTCTTTTCCTTTATCTACCACAGCAATGTCAGGTCTCCAAGCAGCGATTAGGCAGTCACATTGGATTGTAAAATTTCACAGTATCTTATATTCATTGTACTCGGTGACTCCTTCTGGTTCATGCTCATATCATTTCCATACTCTGTCCAGGCTATACTTTTCACATGGTCTCCAGTGAACAAACTTAGCCATGTTATCATGCCTCCTTTTGTAGTGCTTTTGGACTAGCTTGCTACATTCACTCACAATATGTGAGATTGTATCATTTTTGCTGCCACACATCCTACAAAGGGGCAATTTGCAGCTCTTATCTATTTAGAACTTGGTGTAATTAGTTCTCAGAGCTTGTTTCTGGGTGCTTCATATCAATGCCTCAGTGCATCTTTCCAGATAACTTTTTCTTAGCCGTTTCCAAGTGTCGGTCTTGTCTTTTCTTCCGATTTCTCTGAGGAATTTCCCATGCAGTGATTTCATTTTGCAATTATTTATTCTTTCTTCTTTTCATTTTCCAATTGTATTATTATTATTATTATTATTATTATTATTATTATTATTATTATTATTGTTATTATTATTAGTATTATTATTATTATTATTATTATTATTATTATTATTATTATTATTATTATTATTATTATCATTATTATTATTATCATTTTGATTCTTTTTTCTCATCTATGTTTCTTATAACTTGTTCCTGTAGCAAGCTACAGTGAGTAGCCTTAGGTATAAGTAGCATCCTTCTTGCTTTTTCCATTCCTTTTAGTCAATCTAATCGTTGAGCACCCTCTGTAATATTCCTAATAAATTCTTTTCAATAAGTCTATCATCATCACCACCACCACCACCATCACCACCACCACCATCATCATCATCATCACCATCATTATTATTTGTTCTCAGCAGTTTTTGCATGACCTTCTGTTGCACTGTCAGATGCATTTCTGTGTTCAAGAGGTGTGTGCAGTATCACTTTTCCAAGGAGGAGGAGAGGAAGGAAGGAAGAAAGGAAGGAAATGTTGCATCTAATTTACATTGTTTGGGGGTTTCTTTTGTTATTTCTGCTAATTATTTTAGTGTTTTGTTTTCCTAATGTATTGTGTATTGTTTGTACTGTACTAGTTGTTTTATAGTATTCAGAGATGACTGTGCAGAAAAGTTTACTGGGTGAGTTGTACTATTCAATTGAATATGTCTTGCTTAAAATGTAGGTTTTGCCTAGCAAGGTTATTTTTACTCCTCTTTTTTTCTTTTTAACTATGTAAAGCTGTAAGCCCTGTTGTGGTTTATACTTTTATCTTTTTAGTTGTTTCAGTCATTTGACTGTGGCCATGCTGGAGCACCACCTTTAGTCAAGCAAATCGATCCCAGGACTTATTCTTTATGAGCCTAGTACTTATTCTATAGGTCTCTTTTGCCAAACCGCAAAGTTATGAGGATGTAAACACACCAGCATCAGTTGTCAAGTGATGTTGGCGGGGACAAACATAGACACACAAACATATACACACACATACACACACACACACACACACATATATATATATATATATATATATTAGGATGGTTCATAATTACTGCGGATTTTTTTTCAATAAATTTTATTCAACAA
>NC_068984.1:43510409-43515884 GCF_001194135.2 Octopus bimaculoides | reverse complement strand
ACGATGTGCTTCTTTCAGTTTCTTATTTCTTTATTGCCCACAAGGGGCTAAACATAGAAGGGAAAAACAAGGACAGACAAAGGTATTAAGTTGATTACATCGACCACCAGTGCGTAACTGGTACTTTATTTATTGACCCCGAAAGGATGAAAGGCAAAGTTGACCTCGGCAGAATTTGAACTCAGAAGGTAACGGTAGACGAAATACCGCTAAGCATTTCGCTCGGAGAGCTAATGTTTCTGCCAGCTCACGGCTTTGGGCTTCTTTCAGTTTCTGTCAACCAAATCCACTCACAAGGCTTTGGTTGGCCTGAGGCTACAGTAGAAGACACTTGCCCAAAGTGTCATACAGTGGGACCGAACCTGGAACCATGTGGTTGGTAAGCAAGCTACTTACCACACAGCCACTCCTATTTATAATCCTTTTCTCATGTTCTTCTCTATCACACCTAATAAGTGTTCTAATTAGCATTCACTATATTTTCACTTAAATCTTGTTTAATTCCATTCCAGTTTTGATTGATAGATTCAATTTCTTTTTGTGCAACATCTCACTCAGAAGGAATTGAGATGCCCATTAGGAATATATGGATTTTCATTCAGGTCTTTGATAGTGAGCTGTTGGAGATTCTCTAGTTTCCATGTCACATTGGATAAACATGTCCCAGGTTATCATAATCAGATCAGTGTCTTATATGGGGATTGGTACATGCTTATGTCATTCTGTGGGTTTCATATTGAATCATCATCATCATCATCATCATCATCATTATCATCATCATTGTCATCCTCCTCCTCCTCCTCCTCCTCCTCCTCCTCCTCATCATCATCATCATCATCATCATCATCATTATAATTTACATTATTGTTGCTTTATTTTATACAATCTGTTTCAAGTCTCATCTAGAGAATTCAACAGCAAGTTTGATGCTTTACTATGGGTGATATCATCATCATCATCATCATCATCATCTTCGTCATCGTTTAACGTTTGTTTTCCATGCTGGCATGGGTTGGACGGGCAGGTAGCACTGGCATCAACCATGCTCATATGATGCTTTTTATGTGTCACCAGCACGAGAGCCAGTCTGGAAGCACTGGTATCAACCATGCTTGAATGGTGCTTTTTATGTGCCACCAGCATGTGTGCTGGTCAGGCAGTACTGGCATCGGCCACAAAAGCAATTTTACTTGACTCAATAGGTCTTCTGAAGCACAGCACATTGCCCAACGATTGAAAGGAACTCTTAAATGTGTTGGTTATGTGACACTGGTTAGTAATAATATATGGTGGAGGTGCATGGCTTAGTGGTTAGGGTGTTGGACTCGTGATTGTAAGATTGTAGTTTTGATTTCTTGACCAGGTGATACATCATGTTCTTGAGCTAAACACTTCATTTCATATTCCTCCAGTCCACTCAGGTGTTAAAAATGAGTATTCCTGCAATGGACCAGAATCCTATCCAGGAAGAAATATATACATCAGAGAAAACAAAAAACTGACTCCTTAAAGAATAATGTTGATTAATCCATAACATATTGTACAAGAAGAAAACCAGAGTCTGAGAACTAAGTTCCTGTTAAATTTGTAATGTTTCAGTTTTGAAAGAGATGTAAGAGAACCAGATATTTTAAAGTTAATACTTTTCTTAGGATGTGGACAGTATCCATGCGAACAAACTTTTGCAGTTCTGATGCTTTAGGGTTTCCTGATATTTGGCAATAGTGTTTAAGAGTGTCTTTTGGTAAAGTCCCAAAGAACAGTGATATACATATTTATTTTCCACTACTTTGGCTGGCTTATGTTCCTACCAATTCTTCTCAAATGGATGTCCAGACCTATGCCATATGATCCAGTGCAAGTATTAGCTGAGTCTAATCATAGCCATTAAAATATTTATCTAAAACTATTATAGAGCACTTGTTTACCTGACTGCACTGGCTGCACCACAAAAGTGGCAGGCAAGATCAGTGTCATTCTTAAAAATGTCTGCTCAGTAATTTGTGATGGGCAGAAACTGATCATGAGCTGCTATAATGAAGCCCTCTGTTTCTGACTTTAGTCCAGATGCTGCCAACCATTGGTTGGTCATATTTGTATCTATATGAGGATCACTGTCCCTTGTAGGGTATTTGCCATGCAATGCCTTACTTTTTCTTGTATTTCACTGCACTGAGATTCCTTTTGATTTGCTTTGTGTTTTTTCTTTATGTTTTGCTTTCACAGTGAATTCTTCTGTTTCATCTACCTGCTCCTCAGTCTTGTTGATACTGAATTCCTGTACATACTTCTTTGCTTCTTCTAATATAAGCAATTTTTGGAACTTTCATATTTGCAGACATGTTTAAGCATCCTGTTGTTGGTGTTCTTTAGATAGGTGTCTACTTCTATAGTTGCTGTCTTAAGAGACAGTTGAAGCTGCATCTGACCATGTCCCCTTTCATGAGATATGCAGTTTATCTAATCTGCTTTGGGTGATGCATATGCAGTGCATTGTGAGGAACTTGAGTAGTTTTTGGTACCAATTTTTTATTGATGCAAAAAAAACTGCAAGAAGCTATTGGCCTTTGAGGTGTCAGGTTAATCTAGGGTTGTGAAGGGGATGTCACAAATGATTCTATGTGGCTGCTCCTTTGTTATAGGGATCGATTTTCTTCTTACTACCATTTCATTTTGTACTGTAAATGATAATTATTATTATCTGTTTATTATCAAGGTAGTGAACTGGCAGAATCGTTAGCACGCTGGGAAAAATGCTTACTGGTATTTCGTTTGCTACTTCATTCTGAGTTCAAATTCCTCTGAGGTCAACTTTGCCTTTCATTCTTTCAGGATCGATAAATTAAGTACCAGTTAAGTACTGGGGGCGATGTAATCGACTATCCCCTTCTCATAAAATTTCAGGCTTTGTGCCTATAGTAGAAAGGATTATCTGTTTATTATTGTTTATTTACTGTTCTTGATTTCTCTTTTATTTGATGCAAACCCTCCTTGCCCCCACAGTTTCTTGATTATTGTTTACATAGTATTTTAACAATATATTGTTCCCAATGTCTCAGATCCTTGTGGCTAGTAAAAGAAATTCTTTTACTATTACTGATTAGGTGAACTGACAGAATCATAAGCTGATCAGCAGTATTTGTTCAGAGTTCAAATTCCACCAAGGTTGATTTCACCTTTCATCCTTTCAGGGTCAATAGAGTAAAGTATTAGTCAAGTGCTAAGATCAGTGGTATCAACTAGTTTCCCACCCAACAAATTGTTGGCCTTGTGCCTAAATTAGAAGCCATTTAAAGACAGTGAGCTGTTAGAATTGCTTAATATACTTCTCAGCTCCCTTCTTTATCATTCCCATCGCACTAATTACTACTGGTATTATCGTAGTACTAAGCTTCCACATTTTTGTGATTTCAATTTGCAGATCTTTATTGTTAGAAAGCTTTTCATATTCTTTTCTTGAGACATTTTGATCTTGTGGGACTGATATATCTATTAACAGAAAAGTTCCTCTGTTGTAGTCCTTGATCACAATGTCTGGTCGATTGGAGTCAATTTTTCTGTCTGTTTATATTGGAAAGTTCCAAAGGATGGGGATATCCTCGCCATTTACTACATCCTCTGGATGTAGCTGTTATCATCATCATCATCATCATTATTATTATTATTATTATTATTATTATTATTATTATTATTATTATTATTATTATTATTATTATTATTATTATTATTATTATTATATTTATTATTGTCATTATCATTATTATTATTATTACTATTATTATTATTTTTATTATTATTAAGGTGGTGAGCTGGCAGAACTGTTAGCACGCTGGGCATTTTGCCTGTCTTAACATTCTGAGTCCAAAGTCTGCCATAGTCAACTTTGCTTTCCATCTTTTCGAGGTTGATAAAATAAGTACTAGTTGACACTGACCTTATGAAGGAGATGGCAAAGGGCCACGATATCTGGCATCTTATTGTACTCAAGAAGATCCACCCACCACAACAGAATTTTTAATGCTCCCCTCTCAGCTAAAGAGGGTTTTGCTTTGGAAAAGCCTTTGTACCAGTCCACATAAAAAAGCAACCATACCAGTCCATGTAAAAAGCACCCATGCTGGTCCATGTAAAAAGCACTTGTGCCAGTCCATATACAGAGCACCTGTGTTTGTGCCACATAAAAAGCACCAAGCATACTCTGTAAAATGGTTGGCATTATGAAGGGTATGCAGCCATATAAACCAAGCCAAATCAGACTGGAATCTGGTGCAACCCTCTGGTTTGCCAGCTCTCTTCAAATCATCCAACCCATACCAGCATGGAAAACAAACATTAAACGACAGTGATGATGAGCACTGGGGTTGATGTTATGGACTTTATCCAACCCTCGAAATTGCTGGCTTTGTGTAAAAATTTGAAATGAATTATAATTAAATAATTTCTTGAATTTGTGATATGTGTAACTGAGGGAGCAGACAGTCCTAGGGTATCAGCATTACTCTGGGGTAAAGAAACCCAGTGGTAATTATTAGTTGTTTATGGATGAAGTATTTAATATTTTCTGGCTGTTGAATGAAAACCCAACCTTTTATAATGAATGCAGTCTTGGCTATGTAGAGATAATGTGATCACTATGAAAGTTCATCGGAGATTGTAAGGCCATAGCGTTTGTAGGCAACGTAATCATACATGGAGACATAACACACATGATGCAGATATGTACACACATAAAAAATTGCACACATGAAAGCACATAAATACACACACACACACACGCGCGCACACACACACACACACAAACACACACACACACATACATACATATACACATGTGAACATATGCATAAATGCACTTACAAATACATACACTCACAGCTGGAGAGAAAGCAATTATAAAAATAGCAGTTTTCAATTAAGCACTGAAGAAGAAACAGCAGCACTGTTGCCACTACTACCTACACCACCACCAACACTACTACCACTAACACCACCACCAAAACTACTACCAACAATATTACAACTAATAGCAACAACAATGACGACAACGACAACGACAACACAACTGCCATCATCACTCTGTTTCTCCATCACTATCACCAACACCATTTCCACCACCATCACCACAACCTTTACTACTACCACTACCATCATCACTACTATCATCATCATCGCTACTACAACCACCACCACCACCATTATCGTCATCATTGCCATCACTATTACTACAACCACCACCACCATCACAACAACAACAACCACCTCCACTACCACTGTTCTCACCACTAAGAACTGATATAATAACTAACACTGTTACCACTACCACAATCGTCTGTAGTACACCACCACCAGGCGCTCTCTCTCTCTCACTCTCCCCCTCTCTCTCTTCCTCTCTCTCTTCCTCTCTCTCTTCCTCTCTCTCTTCCAACCTTTGTCACTTCTACAGACCACTGTGACCGCTATCACTACCACCACCAC
>NC_068984.1:43508366-43510156 GCF_001194135.2 Octopus bimaculoides | reverse complement strand
ATATATATATATATATATATATATATATATATATATATACGTGTATGTGTGTGTATGTGTGTGCGTGACAGTTGTGTTATGCATGTGCATATGTTAGTACGTACACATTTATGCATGCGGCAGTATTTTTGCGTGTATATGTGTGCTCTATGTGTTACAGTGTGTGTGTGTGTGTGTGTGTTCATGTGTACATGTATGTATATGTTTGAATCTGTCGACTGTTGTATGTGTGTTATGTGCCAGCATTTGTGTATTTTCGGTTTATTATTATTATTATTATTATTATTATTATTATTATTATTATTATTATTATTACTATTATTATTACTATTATTATTATTATTATTATCATTATTATTATTACTATTATTATTATTATTATTATTATTATTATTATTATTATTATTACTATTATTATTATTATTATTATTATTATTATTATTATTATTACTATTATTATTACTATTATTATTATTACTATTATTATTATTATTATTATTATTACTATTATTATTATTATTATTATTATTATTATTATTATTATTATTATTATGATTATTGTATTTCATTTCTTGCTTGCTTCATTTCCCTTCTTCCTTTCCTTTCTGTTTCTATGTATTTATTTATTTCACTTTTCTTCTTTTTCTCCGTCTTTTTCTTCTTCATTGCCATTATCATCAGGATTTCTTTTCTTTTTACTATTAATAATATTATTATTGTTTGCATCTCTATTTCATCTTCATCTAAATTCTTCTTCTTTCCTCGTCATTCATGTCGTTGTTTCCTTCCTCGTCTTCTTTTTTCTTTCTTTTTCTTTTCTAATGTTTTGTTTCCTTTTCTTCTACATTTTTCATTCACCTACGTCACACTGAAACCATCCATGCTTTCGCAAACATATACATGCATTCACACATGTGTATGTACAAATGCATGCATGCAGGCATGCATGAACACACAAACATCACTGAAAAGTCATTCATGCACAAACACATGCAACACATGCACCAAACATGCACACTCAGTCTCCTTATAAACACGCAGTCAAATGCATTGTATACACACAAATACACATCACAAATCATCTATTTTACGCATGCACACACACTCACACATACACACACACACACATGCAAGCATATGCAAATCCCTAATATCCAGATGCACATGTTGCGCACACTAGGAACTAACTTCCACCCTCCTCTCTTTCTCTCTCTCCACCTAAATCAACCCACATATAAACTGCTGTATGCATGCACCCTTAGAAACACCCATTCACATACATCAATGGCAAACATATTCATACACAGGAAGCAAACACCCCCAACTTCTTCATCAATATACACAAGCTTGTATATTTGCTCACATACATACATACATACAAACATACATGTGTACACACACATACACACACACACACACACACACACACACTTTTGTTCTCATATAGAGCTATGTACATATATACATACACTCATATATACATATATAGATTAACAGTAGCCCTTAAATCTCTTCCACATGCGAACATGCACATATGTACAAATCTACCCAAGGCAATACCCTTAAATGTAGCTTCAACACGTATATTTGCATCAATATATACATACATAAACATATGCATAAACACACTTGCACATGCACACACACACATACACGCACAAGAACACACTTATGCACAAATACATCAACAGCAATCCTTGAACCTTTATCTCAAATTGTATTCACACACAGACATATATACATACGTACATACATGCATATATATATATATATATATATATATATATATA
>NC_068984.1:43504636-43508027 GCF_001194135.2 Octopus bimaculoides | reverse complement strand
ATATATATATACATACATATATGTATATATATATGCATACATACATATATATAGATATATATATACATACATATACATATATATGCATTCGTATTCACATATGCAAACATGAACAAACATACAGAGAAATGCACAGACATGTATGTATGCATGTACACACATGCATGTGTGTGTGTGTGTGTGCATGTGCAATGTATGTGTAAAGAAATTTTAAAAAGAAATATACGCAAATCACTTGAAGTAATAAATTAACCAATATATTTAGTTTGTCTGAAGTTGTTGCAGTCTGTTCTTTGAGATGGCACTTGTTTGCTTTGACAAGCAATGCCCTCCCACTATCCCTCACTCCGTCCTCCTCCTCCTCCTCCTCCTCCTCCTCTCACTCTCACTCTCTTTCCACTGTTCTATCACTCTATCTGTCAATCTCACCATTGCACACAGCTTCACTTGGTAGCAGCAGTCTGCTACACCACCGTTTTCTAGGTAGCAACATTATAAACAGCAAGACTCATTATTGACATTCTACTGGTGCTGCTGCTGCAGCTGCTGTTGCTGATGTTGCTGTTGTTGCCACTGCTGCTAGTAGTGCTGCAGCTGTATTTGATGATGACGATGAATACTTAATTTTAAAATACAACAGTAGAAGATATATATCTGCCTGTTTGTGTGTGTGTGTGTGTGTGTTTGTATGTATTTATGTATACACACATAAAAATATGTATATATATATATATATATATATATATACATATATGAGAATATATATATGCATATATATATGTGTGTGTATGTGTGTGTATATATATGTATATATGTACATAATATATGAGTTGTATATGCATGTGTGTGTGCATGTATGTGTGTGCATGCGTGCATGTATGTGTGTGTGCATGCATGCATGTGTATGTGTGTGTATGCATGCATGTGTGTGCATGTATGCTACATGATTTCCATTTCCATTTTTGTTCTGCCATTGTTGATCCATTAACTGGATGAAACTTCAGCATGCTGTTACCTACTTAGCTATGATAGTCACAGCCCTTACCTGTCCAAACTGTGAGCTAAGGAATAAGGTTCCTGTGGTTGCATATTTAGCTCTAGCCATTAGCGCTTTGGCAGAATTTTAACTCAATAGGCAAAGAGCAAGAACAGATATTATGAGCAGCTAATCACTCTAATTCTGGCAATCTACTATCTTGGATTGGTTACATTATCGACACTGAATGGATGAGGCACAAAGTTTAGCTTGCCAAGATTTGAACTCAGAGTACAGAGAACCAGAAAATACACTGAAAGTCATTCTGTCTGACATGTTAATGGCACTTGTAATTTACTACTTCTGATTCAATAAATTCTGTCTAACCCATGCAAGCATGGAACAGTAGATAAGGTAGTGACAAGTGACTGAGACTTTTGGTAATATACCATGCTTGAGAAGACCTGTCAAGCCAAGTGAGATCCTAGTCATGGCCGATGCCAGTGTTTCGTAACTGGTACTGGCACATAAAAAGCACCCACTACAATGTTAGAGTGGTCGGTGTTAAGAAGGGCATCCAGCTATAGAAACTATACCAAATCAGATTGAAACCTGGTGCAGCTACCCTCTTACCAGTTTTCAGTCAAACCGTCCAACCCATGCCAGCATGGAAAATGGACATTAAATGATGATGATGACAATGATGATGACGATTATTCAAAGTGTACAGTATTATATATCCATTACAGCCAATCTTTCCAATCAGTTTTACACTAGGGATTCAGTAGAGTGTTAGATAACAGCCCGATTATGTAACTTGCACTCTTCAGAGATGGCAGCTATGAAATAGATTGATAAAGAGATATATACGTAAATACATACATACATATATACATACATACACGCATACATACACACATACATACATACTTAAGTGTAGGCATGGTATTGTGGTTAAGAAATTCACTTTACAACCTTAAGTTCCTAAGTTTTATCTCACTGTGTGGCATATTGAGCAAATACCATTTTTTATAGTCTCAAGTCAACTCATATCTTGTAAGTGAAACTGGGTAGAAGGAAACTGTATAGAAGCCTATCAAGTCAGTTGCATCTGTAATTCTAAAGTACAGCCTTCTCACTCAATGTGTTGCAACGATTTTGCATGAAAATTACATTAAGTGTACCAATGTCTGTGGAATGTTGAGCCACTTGCACGTTAATTCAGGAGCAGGTAATGTAGTTGACTAAATAGCTGAATCCTCATCATTAAGCAACAGTGATCCACCCGTACACACACACATACACACATATAAACTACATGTTACTTGCACTTATAGGACATACTCATCATCAGATGTCAATTAGAGATCATAATAATTTCAGTACTTTCCACAAGTATTATTCAACTCCAATGCAGCATTCAAGCTACCAGGAAATGTTCCCATCCTTTTGGCCTATATTGTTGCATGCTTTTCACCACCTTTCATTTATGCAGTTGCCTCGCCAAATCAGGGGCAACCACAATCAGCCAACAATTATCTTGTTTTACTACTGGCTGAGGATTCAGTAATAATCTTGGCATTGTTGATTCTTTCTCTCATATACCCCTACCACATCCATGACAAAGCATTTGTACCATCCAATCCAGTTCATGGATTATCATTCTTTTGTTTCTTCCAAGCATAATACAAGACAAGTAAGGCACGGAAGATTTAGTAACAAACCTACAATCTCTGAAAGTACTATTGTATATTACCATCTTTATGTGTCATGCAATTCCTTAAACTCTTTCCACCATATTCTAAATATTTCCTTCAATGTGCCCATTCCATATTGTATTCTCAAGGTAACATCAACTCCATTATTAGAAATATTTTATCAAGTCAGATAATGCTGATAATAATCAGGTGTTGCTTTGTTATTGCAATATGGCTTGGGAACATGAGATCTTACTCCAGATTCACCTGCACCTTCCAGATATGACCTACATTTAGAAGCCTAGCTTTTTGCTTTTGTTTGTTTATATTCTTACATTGCATTGCATTCTTCCACCTTCCATGTGGAAAACAACCAGGTGCCACACTTGTTAGTGATTTTCTTTATAGTGATTGTACTGTGTTGCTGTTTTAGTGCTCTAGCAAGGATGTCTAAGATTTGGTTAAGCTGCCAATGTATATTCTGCCAAGGATAACTTATATGCTGCCAGAATATGCTTCAACTATGTGCAGTCTCCACACTGATGACATTTAGTCGTGTTATTTCAATTTGGGCAGGGGATAGAAGCCTGTCATACGCTAATATTAGATCAGATAGCAACATGGCTGACTCCATGTTCCACAGCATGCTTAGAATATTCCATGAGAGTTTTACATGTGCGTGTGTGTGTGTGTGTGTGTGTGTGTGTGTGTGTGTGTG
>NC_068984.1:43500024-43503806 GCF_001194135.2 Octopus bimaculoides | reverse complement strand
TGGTTTCAATCTGATGTTGCCAATTCATTGAAATTTCATTACAAAGCATTTTTCTTCTTTTCTCCTTTTTTTTCTTTTTTCTTTTCTTTCCATTGTACACCTACCAACATATTTGTAAATAAACACATTTTCTCACAAGAGCTGGTGACCTTTCAAACATGTCAATTTTAGGAAGTAGGATGGAAGAAATAAGAAAAGGCTGCACCAGACTCAAGTTTGATTTGACATGATTTTCTATGGCTAGATGCCCTTCCTAACTCCAACTACTCTGAGACTGTAAAGGGTGCTTTTACATGCCACCAGCACAGGTGGCATTTGCATGACTGCGATTTTGTCATGACTGCGATTTTGCTCGGCTTGATGGGTCTTCTTCTCAAGCATAACATAATGCCAAAAGTCTCTGTCATTGCCTCCCTGAGGCCCAACACTTGAAAGGAACTCAGTCACTTGCCTCCGTGAGGCCCAACACTCGAAAGGAACTCAGGATCTAAATTATATAATAAAGCAGGGCCTGCTTAAATATATTTTTTGAGTAACTTTCATCCTTTTGTAGGATTTATTTTTATTTCTCTTGCTTGGATAAGAGAATTCAAAAGAGATCTTTTTTCATGAATTACTTTGCCAAGTAGCTACATTAGATATCTTTTCTAATCAGTGGTAAAATGGTTCTAGTATTCTTTCTCAGTATATTTAAGTTCTATAAGAACAACAGGTTGTCAAAATCCCAATGTCATATATATATATATATATAGATATATATATATCTGATCATTTATAAAAATGAGTATCACATTATTAACATTGAAGCCACATTCAGAAACAACAGTAATAATATAATATAAATGTTTTCCCTTCATTCATCATCAATACTATTGAAAAAATGATAATAAAAATGTAGTTCCTCTGCTTCTCTTTCAAACATTTAATTTTGGAGAGAATTTTTTGATGAAGTGTAGCTCCATTGCTTTTCGAAATTTCAGGTCTTCTCTTGAACATTTGTAAAAGGGAAAAATTTTGAACTTTCCGTCACTTCATATTTCTAGGTGCTTACTCAATAGAATCATTCACAATTCTTCTTGTCAGATCTGTTGTCTGTGAATTCTTGGATGTTGGCAGAGGGAATTGCTTGTTTCACCAATGTAATTTTCTTTACAGTTGGAGCAAGTAATACAGTATATGAGATTCTGCGTCTTGCAGTTCATATCTGCATTTACTTTGAACAAGAATCCGCTCTTGAATTTTATGTGGGAACCACTTTCTATGTATTAAAAGTCGTTGTTGCATGTTCCACATCTGCTATCTCCACATTCTTTTATGGAAAATTCTGATTCATTCTCTGATGTGAATTTTGCTCTTGTGAGGTGGTTTTTGAGATTTTTTGGTTGGTGTCTACTGTTTCGTAAGAGGTTTTTATCAGTCAAATCTTTCATTTTGGGACATTGTAGAAGTATAAGTACGTTTGTCTTTATGGTATGAAAGGTGTTGGCTACCCCAGGATTGTGCGTATTAATAAATGGAATTGTGTGTTCATTAATTTTTTCCTTTGGTGTCCTTAGTTGTGGGATGCTCAGCTTCATTGCCTTTTTAATTCCCTCATTTATTAATCCCAAAGGGTATTTCTGCTTTGTTAGGAAGTTTTTATGCATATATATATATATATATCATCATCATTTAACATATATATATATATATATATATATATATATATATATATATATATATATATATATATATATATATATATATATAGGTGTGAGTGTACATATATATCTATTTATATGCATATTTATGTGTGTGTGTGTATTTGTGTCTGTATATGTGCATGTGCATATGTGTTTATATACATATATATGCATATAAATTTGTTCATTTATATATTTATACATATATATATATATATATATATATATATGCATACACATACATGTACATACAAACATATATACACACACTCACACACACATGCACCCACACACACAAACGCACACATGTATATATACACATGCATATATATTCATCATTTGGATGGATCAATGAAACAATGGATATATGGATTCTGACCAACTGTTGGTTGACTATTTCTTTGTATTTATTACAGCACCATCTGCTGAGATCAAAATATTCAAATAAACAGGTTTCATCATATTTATATTGGTGACCATATATGAAAATAACAAAAGAAACTGTAACACAAATAAATCATGGCTGAAAGGAATATTAAAAATACATGAAAAACATATAGAGTGTAGAAAATGTAATCCATTTATAATAGAGAGAAGAAAAGAGGGAAAGATATTCTGTGAGCATGTTATGTTTATTTGGAAAGTAGTTCTATCAGTAGTAATAAGAATATCACTTAAATGGTTTAACAATTAATTGAGTTTTGAAAAACTGTAGTAGCTCTAAACTGTGTTATCATTTACAAAATGAATTTCAAAATATATTACATAATAACAGATAAATTTCTGGTAAAAGTAAGAGTGCTCAGACTTACAAGGAAATATTCAATAAGTTTGTCTGGCTAACCACCAATCAAGACAGATGTTTAAACAGTTGGTCAGTTACTTCGAACTGATGTAACATGTCTGAGTTAAGTATTCATAATACTGGCTTGCATACTGAGAAAATGTTATGCCAAAAGAAAACTTACCACTTCACTTTCGTTGAATTCAAAATTTGAAAACACAAAAAAACAGAAAATTTTTTGCACTTAAAGACATAGCCTTGGCCTGTGTGGTAAGAAATTATCTTCCCAGCCACATGGTTCTGGGTTCAGTCCTACTGCAGCAACCTTGTGAGTGAATTTGATAGCTGTAAAAGGAAAAAAAGCTTTCACATATATATATATATTATTATTATTATTATTATTATTATTATTATTATTATTATTATTATTATTATTATTATTATTATTATATCATCATCATCATCATCGTTTAACATCTGTTTTCCATGCTGGCGTGGACAGTTTGACTGAGGACTGGCAAGCCCAAAGGCTGCACCAGGCTCCAATCTGATCTGGCAAGGTTTCTACAGCTGGATGCCCTTCCTAACACCAACCACTCTGAGAATGTAGTGGGTGCTTTTTATGTGCCACCAGCACAGGGCACTGACATTGACCGCATTTGAATGGTGCTTATTACATGTCACCAGCACAGGTGCCAGTCAGGCGGCACTGGCATCAGCCACGACTATGATTTCACTTGAATCAACAGGTCTTGTCAAACACAGTGTGTCACCTGGCAATTAAAGGGTACTTTTAAATGGGTTGATTATGCAACACTGGTATCAGCCATAGCTGCAATCTCACTTTGCTTGCAGAGTCTTCTCGGTCACAGCATATCTCCAAAGCATGTGTGTGTGTGTTTGTGTTACTGTTACCTTGTCTTGGCATCATGTGATGCTTGTAAATGAATGTCACCATCATGCAAGCAGTGTCCTTCATTTCCAGTCTTCTATGAAAACATTTCTGGTCATGGGGAAACTCAGTTTATGGTCTAAAGTTTATTTATATATTTACTTAAACTGCAATATTTCATGTGACAGAAAACAAAAACCTAGAGGTGATTGTTATCATCTTCAAGGAGATGGGGAGATAACTTCATTTGCATGCTTAGAAAAAGCACAGTCTAATCTTTATTTAAAGTAAAAGACATACATGGATAAATTAATGGGTGGTGCATCTCATCATCATCATCACCATTTAATATCTGCTTTCCATCATGTTGGCATAGACTGAATTGTGTATATATATATATATATATATATATATATATATATAT
>NC_068984.1:43496454-43500014 GCF_001194135.2 Octopus bimaculoides | reverse complement strand
CAGGTAAAAACTCATCGATGAGTTCATGAACCTTGGTTCTTTTCCCTAAAACTATATATATATATATAACCTCCACTGGTTAATGTTAACCATGCTTTTGTAGATCTCTCCAGATTGTTTCAGGAAGACTAGCAGTTGCACATGATGCATGCAAGTCTTCCTTCTTTGTGTCACTGGTGTTTATCCAAGAGAAAAGCTGCTGACTTGGGTGCAGTGCAGCATGATACCAGTGCTGTCACAGACATGACTATCAGAATGCAAAGAGCTGGAGCTGAGACCATAAGGCATTCCACCTGATCTTTTGCAGTTCCATTAATCCAGGTTGATGGACTGATGCTTTTTTATCAACCCTGGTTTTGAACACAGAATACATAGGTTCAGAATAAATAGCACAATTCTATCTGACAGTCTAACAACTCTGTCAGTTATGCACACATACATACATGTGCAAAGGCACATGCACACATACTCTGAAAGGATGAAAGGCAAAGGTGATCTCAGCAGAATTTGAACTCAAAACATAGACAGATGAAATACTGCTAAGCATTTTGCCTGGTGTGCTAATGATTCTGACAGCTTGCCATTCCATGCATATATATGTATTGAAAACGTAACTGCTGAAGCTTAATTTTCTGCAGCAAAATTTTTCCTATTTTCCTAGTCCTTTTATGTTTATTTTGGAAAGATAACTTTTGTAAGTCCATTAATATTTCCTGACTTTCTTGTCCTCAACTTCTGAATAAAATGGGGTAGTATCAGGTAGTTGCTGCATTTCATACAAGGCAGCAAAGGATCATGGGTATAATGTTGTAACTAATCATGGGTCTTGGGTATAATGTAACAATCATCATAATTATACTTAGTAAGTTTTGATTAGGCTGCTACTTCTAGCATCATAACATTCTTGTTTATTTATCATAGTTATCCCTTTTGCTCCCTTTCTTCTTTATTCTGTTTTAAACAGAGATCGACTATATGTTACCTTTGCCATAGCTATGCCAACAGTTGCTGTTTAACCACAGGTCATCTCTCATTAAGCAGACCTATGAGCAAAATAGTTCCAGCTGTGATTATTCCATTTTTTTAAGACATTGTGTATCCATGACTACAACATTTATTGCATTCTTCATTCATATTTTTAAGAAGAAAATTGGCTACTACTTTTAACAGGTCCAGCAACTACATAGAGGATTCCTTGCTGGTGTCATTAACATGATGAGATTAATATTGTTACCTCCATGTAGTGAACATAGCATATGCACACATTTATTCTAATTTGTCACACAGTCAACAATGTGTGAAAACATATTGATGCTGTACTGTGACTGCAACAAAAACTCTATGGCTCTCTCTCAGTCTCCAAGTCTTTCATTCTGCCTCTCTCTCTCTCTCTCTCTCTCTCTCTCTCTCTCTCTCTCTCTCTCTCTCTCTCTCTCTCTCTCTCTCTCTCTCTCTCTCTCTCTCTCTCTCCCTCTCGATCTAACTTTCTTTCTCCCACTCGTTCTCTCTGTTTTGTACTCATATCCACAACCCCTCGCAGACACACTAATTCTTATTCATTTCTCTCTCTCTCTCTTTCTTTTCCTTTCTCTCTTTCTTATGAATTCTCTTTCAGTCTAATCTCTTACTCTCTTACACATGCACAAACACCCACATACACACACATATTTAGTTTTTTCTCTCTCTCTCTCTCTCTCTCTCTCTTTCTCTCTCCTTTTCACATACACATACACAAACACAATCTTGTTTAGTTTTTCTCCCTCCTTTCCTCTCTCTCTCTCACACACACACACATACATACACATATATACACTTACCTTCACTCTCTCTCTCCTTCATCTCCAATCCTTTTCTCATTCATCTTTACACTTCTTTATCCTTGTTTCTATCTTCATCTCTTCTATTTCACTCACTCTTTCGTTGTTATCTTGCAAAATCAATAGAGCATCGAACAAAATGCTTTGCAGGTTTAGTTTTGGCTCTTTTCATTCTGAGTTCAAATTCTAGTGAGATCAACTTTGCCTTTCATCAGTTGGAGGTGGGATGGTCAATAACATAAAGTACCAGTCATGTACTGGGGTCAGCCTAATCAACTAACCTCTTCCGTCAACACTAACTTATCAGCAATCAGCAATCATTCTCTCTATTTTTCCTGCTGTAACTGAATGCGAAATACTTTAGCTGATTCCAGTCATTGGTCTGAGGTCATGCTGGAGCAGGGTGCCACTTTCAAACAATCTAGTCAATGCAAATGACCACAACACTTTTTTTCTTTACGCATCTGCTACTTATTTTATCAACTTGTACTGGTGAAGGTGCATGGCTTAGTGTTTAGAGTATTGGGCTCACAATCCTGAAGTAGTGAGTTAAATTCCCAGACCAAGCTGTGTGTTGTGTTCTTGAGCAAGACACTTTATGTCATGCTGCTCCAGTTCACTCAGCTGTAGAAATAAGTTGTGATGTCACTGGTGCCAAGCTGTATCAGCCTTTGCCTTTCCCTTGGATAACATTGGTGGTGTGTAGAAGGGAGGCTGGTATGCATGGGTGACTGCTGGTCTTCCATAAACAACCTTGCCTGGGCTTGTGCCTTGGAGGGGAACTTTCTAGGTGCAATTCCATGGTCGTTCATGGTCTTTACCCTTTTACTTGTCCAACCATTATGTTACAAAACATATAGGGACACAACATTGGCAATAACACTGATTTTAATTAGGTATAAATTTAAACAGACACACAGACATATGCAATACATCGTCCTCATCATCGTCATCATGATTTAGCATCCAGGTTCTGTGCTAGTATGGGTTGGTCACATTGACAAGAATCCAATGAGTCAAAAGATTACATCATGCTCCAGTGTCTGATTTGGCTTGTTTTCTATGGTTGGATGCCCTTCCTAATTCTAACCACTTTACAGTGAGTACTGAGTGCTTTACACACACACACACACACACACACACACACACACACACACACACATACACACACACACACACACACACACACAAACACACAATTATATATGTAGAGTAGGGTGTGACACTCTGGAATAATATATAATATATATTATTCCAGGAGATAACAAGCTCAAAAAGAAGAAATGTCCAGCCACTGAGAATAAAATACTCAAAGATAAGTTTGAGTGTAAATAAAAATATTTAATCCATAATCAATAATCAGACAAAATATATTCTGTTTCAACAATGGCTCATAAGGAACTAAGCAAAACAAAATATATTTAACTGAATTAATGATTATGCTATATATATACATATATATATATATAAATTGTAAATCCAAAAGAAAAAAATAACAACAAAACTACAAAGGATTCCGCGGTACACATGTTTCAAGCTCTACATGTGTGTAATATAATATAACATAATATAATATAACATAATATAATATGTGTATAATCCACAATGTAAAGCTATCTTCAGCCACAAAAATTATCTCTCTCCCAGGAAATTATACCATCTCGACGTTGAAGTAAGAAGAAATGTGTGATGTAAGAGGTGAAGATCCTTTCGGTATTTTGTATAGTACTATATCTGGTATAT
>NC_068984.1:43484451-43496256 GCF_001194135.2 Octopus bimaculoides | reverse complement strand
ATATATATATATATATATGTATGTATATATATATATATGTATGTATGTTAACAGTTATTATGTAATACAGGATAGATGTGTATAGGTTATTATACCTATTATTATAGGTTATTATGTAATACAGAATAGATCTATAAATTTCAGGCAAAACTGCAAGTGCAAATTTAATTTATACATTATTAAGCTTAAAACTCTCTCTCTCTCTCTCTCTCTCTCACACACACACACACACAACAGAAAAGGAAGCATCACCTGAACAAGTTAAATCAGTTAAACTGATTTATATAAATAATGCATTTTTAGCAGCAAGTTCAATTAATAAACTACCAACATGTTAGCAGTTTTCATTTTTGATGCTAAGATGCACTAAACTATGAACTTATAAATTCCTATGAAACTGTATTCATATTACAGTGTGGAAGACACATGTCAGCAATTCAAAAACATACAAAAACTGTTATCTTGACATAGATATTCATCACACTAATTCTGATCTGGTTACTGATGTGATACCACTGCAGTGGGATCATCATCATCATCAACATTTAACATCCATTTTTCTATACTGGTATGGGTTAGATGACTTAACAGGAACTGGCAAGGTCAGGGATTACACCATGTTCCATAGTCTGTTTTGGCTTGGTTTCTATGGCTAGATGCCCTTCCTAATGTCAACCACTTTACAGAGAGTACTGGGTGCTTTTTACATGGCTCCATCACCAGTGCTTATTATGTGGCACCAGCACCAGTGCTTTTTACATGGTACAAGTACCCACACCAATGCTTTTTATGTGGTACCTTGGTTTTAGGATCTCAACTCTCTTGTGGTGGGCAAGTTTTCTTGAGTCTGTGCAACAAAATTTTGACACCAAATAATAAATGCTTAAGTGAAGTTAACAGTCTTTGTCTGTTTTAAAAAGGCTAATATGTGTCTTCCATACAATTGTTTTAGTATCACACATAATCTCAGATGAAATCCCTTGCCTGGCAAGTACCATACTGAAATATGTACATATTGTGTGTTGTATATGTGAGGAGTATACCAAAGCCTTGTGAGTGGATTTGGTAGACAGAAACTGAAAGAAGCCCGTCGTATATATGTATATGTATATATATATATATATGTGTGTATGTTTGTGTGTCTGTGTTTGTCTCCCCTAGCATTGCTTGACAACTGATGCTGGTGTGTTTATGCCCCCATCACTTAGCGGTTCGGCAAAAGAGACCGATGGAATAAGTACTAGGCTTACAAAGAATAAGTCCTGAGGTCGATTTGCTTGAATAAAGGTGGTGCTCCAGCATGGCCGCAGTCAAATGACTGAAACAAGTAAAAGAGTTAAGAGTATATATATGTGCTTGTGCATACACATGCACTGAATATCAGATGAGTATATGATCTGTTATGTTGGCAAATGTATGATTATTTATAATGTATATTCAAGCTTTCAGTTTTGGCATGCATCTAATTACATCCACTTACTCTTTAACTTCTGTGAGAGTAATCTACCTTGGTTCATATTATTATAAAGTCTGCCTGCTTACTGCTCAAGTCACATCTCCTTTGTGAGGTTCAGCACCCTGAGATTAGCTTTCACCATTTCTGTCTGTATCTTTCTTAGTTTTTCATTTCGGTGGTTTCTTTCCACATGTGAAGGTACATGGCCTAGTGGCTAAAGTGTTGTACTCACAGGTGGCACGTTGCGCACTTGAGCAAAACACTTTATTTCACACTGCCCTAGTACTGTGTGGAAATTTGCATGTAAAAGAATAGACACAACATTTTCTTTACATGTCATAAAAGGCAACTAAAAGTAGTTGAGATAGAATTTTTACTCCAGCCTCTTAAAATCATCACCAGTAATGACTTCCCAAACAGAACCACGGATTGGAAGGTTGTTACCTGAGCAGTACAACAGTGTCATCTACCAGGAGTTGGGAATCACCAACAGATGGTAGATGCAGCGATGTGCTGTTACAGCACATGCCCCCCCCCCCCCATACAACTACTCACAAGTGCATCTAGAAGGGGACAGAGAAGGCAGTCTGCTCCAAGCAGCACTTTTACGGAGGCAGCACCACTTTTGGGTCTGCTGTAGGCAATATGTATTTTTTTGTGGGGACCCAGGCAGCACAAACTCTAGCTCTGCTAGTACAATTACTACTACTACTTTCACATGAATCTTCTAACACTTATTTGCTCAGCTGTCATCATCTACACACATTACATGTCCATGCAAATACAGTTGTCATTTTTTATTTCTTTTTTGTGCAGTATATCTGATTCCTCTTACACCTAGTTTTTCTCTCATCTCATCTCATCAGTGCCTCATCAGTGCCTCATCATTCATGCACTCAAGTAGAAAAATACAAAATTTTGTACCAAGATAGTTTTCAAAATTACAAAACATCTAAAGGAAGTAACCCAAACGGTCCAACACCGTCATTAATTTAGATAAATCAGGTAAGCGATGATGTTCTGAATGGTATCTGTAAAATACTGTTAGATAAATTGAAATTTATCTTTAGTTGGAAAAAGAAAAGAAAAGAAAAACTAGTAGTAAGTTGTAAGCAACTCAAAAAAGAATAAAAGAATTTAATCAATTTCACTTCTTTAGAATTTTTTAGTGTATATCATTCAATATTCAATATGTCATCACCAACCCAATTTTGATTCACACATTGGCCAATTTCAGTTTTTTCCTTTAGTTCACATTTTGTTTTTATGCAGATGAAACAGCCCCTAATTTTTTTCAATGCTTTATCTATTCATAAAACTTTCTGTCAACAAACTCGAGTAGACCTCTCAACTGATATGACCTAATAAGTGCCAAAAATGTCCATTGCTTTCACCTGGTAAAGAAGACCACCATTAGTTTCCTTGGACATTGTTTTTTACAGATTGCTCATAAGCATTTTACTCTTTTACTTTTTTACTTGTTTCAGTCATTTGACTGTGGCCATGCTGGAGCACCGCCTTTAGTCGAGCAAATCGACTCCAGGACTTATTCTTTGTAAGCCTAGTACTTATTCTATCGGTCTCTTTTTGCCGAACCGCTAAGTTACGGGAACGTAAACACACCAGCATCGGTTGTCAAGCAATGGTGGGGGGAGACAAACACAGACACACAAACACACACATATATGTATATATATATATACATATATACGACAGGCTTCTTTCAGTTTCCGTCTACCAAATCCACTCACAAGGCTTTGGTCGGCCCGAGGCTATAGTAGAAGACACTTGCCCAAAGTGCCATGCAGTGGGACTGAACCCGGAACCATGTGGTTGGTAAGCAAGCTACTTACCACACAGCCACTCCTGCGCTTTTCTTTGGCTTTTTTATTAATGATAATTTCAAGTACAAGACAATGAATCAATTGTTTGATGGCTCATATTATGTCACCAAGCACTAAACTGCTCAGAAGGAGTACAATTAGTCCTCAATAGCTGAGTTTATTTAGCCATATGTACTCTGAAACAGTACAGTGCACCATTGCAAAGTGTTTTATCAGCTGAGTTAAACTGGGCTCAGTTTAACTCTTCATGTGCAAAAGTTTTTCTTCTAGAGATAATGTTTATGTCAATAAGATGGCAGTTCCCTCTATCCTCTTCCTTCTCCTCATCATCATCATCATCATCATGATCATCATCATCACTATCATTAAAATATGGTTCCATGTTCTTGTGGGCATGGTTTAGCGTTGCATGACAGATTCTTCAGTTTGTTGGTTCTGTTATTCATATGGGAAATACATGAAACCATTTTCTAATGGCTGGGTATAATTCTAGTGCTTGAGAAGGTTATTTTTCCCCACAGAAACAGTTAAATGAAGCATTACAAACCAACAAAGCACCTCTACAGTCAGGCAGTATCAAGTTCTATGTGTGTATATATATATATATATATATATAAGTATACAATATATATTTCCATACATGGAGTGAAGTGTCAGTAGTTAAACAACATACAACTAAACAACAACAACAACAACAAGGTGAATATACCATTTTGTTTGGCTGCAACAAAGAAAGAAAATATCTATGGAAATTATGTGCTGATATTCAAACATTTTCTCTGTATTCCTTCCATTTAAGCAAGACAAAAGCAAAGCTAATACAATATATTATGTTGTAACCAGGTTATTGTATAATTCTATTACTTGAATTTGTCATTTAAACGGTAGTAGAAACATTTTTGTTTTGCTTGTTTATTATTCATTAATCTGTGGAAGAATAGCTAAAGCTTTATTAGTTCATTATTGCCTGAGCAGTAGAGATGTTCTGTTTATGTACTTGCAGGAGAAAATTGTAGGCAAGTGAGGAATTTCAAGGAGAAGCAATGTTGTGAAAAAAGGATTAGATAACACAGTATAGGGTCTGGATGTGAAACAAGATTTCTTTTTTTTTTTTATGGTTGGCAGTAGAATAGAAGATAGAAGATAGAAGATAGAAGATAGAAGATACAGCTGGCATTAAATAAATCTTCCAACAATATTTAAAATATAGACAAAATTAAAGACAAATTTTGTAGATAAGAGCCATCTGCTTCTTTGAAATATAATTTTAATATCCAAGTCATTACAACATTTTATAATGTACCACTCATCACATCATTTTGTAATTCTACAAAATAACCTTCAAATTTACTTTATAATGTTCAATGCATCATATCTGATGCCACAGCATCCTCTTGATAATTATTATCTTGTTTTGATATTAGATGTTTTAATAATGGTTTTAGTCTAAATAAAAATCTTGTTACTTTAATCTAATTGATTTAAGTTTTACTCAGGTATGATTCTGCTTTTGGTAACAATGTATTAATACAGGAAGAACAGTATCCTCATGTTGCTGCAGTTACTTCCCAATATCCTTATATTCAATTTGAAAAGGACATGGTAATATGGATACGTAGAGGTGATTACTGTACAATGGATGTAAATAATCAGTGAACTAAGTCTAATAATTAGATTTCATTCATAACTAGAGCTATTTTGCTTCTCTTCAAATGATAATGCCCTTTAGAAAGCCATAAATGTTATAAATATTTCTTTGCACTTCTCTTGGTTCTTCTTATTTGTATTGATAGGAGTGGATGAAAAAAGAAATATAAATCTGTAGTAAAAATCTTGCCTGTGTTTTTATTTTTCTAAAAGAAATAAGGAATGGTTTGTTTAGATATTTTTGTTACTGTCTAATACATCAACTGTGGCAGAATGTTAATGGCATCAATTTCACAAGTCTCAATTTTCATACAAAACCATTGTAATTTGCTTATACTCTGAAGCAGAACGGTGGAAACCAACCAACTGGAGCATCTCTAGTACAAACTTATCTTTATTTTATTATATGCTGTCCTAAGATTTAGGACTTGAAACATGTGGAATCCATTTTAGAGATGGTAAGGAATGAAGAAGATGCCAGTAATACATGAAGCAAGATAAAATATTTTGACAATTTTCCCCCACTTTTTTTTCCTTGTTGGCTTCATACAGACCAAAAACAATAACGCTTCTATACACTCTCTCTGGGAAAAAAGAAAGTGCTCCAAAAAATAGATCATTTCATTCCCTGTAACAAATCAACAACTTGCTCAATTCTCCATTCAACTTATTCAGCTTTCTTATATTCAGCTTTCTTATATTGAGAGAAAAAGTACAGTTCAGTACTTTTGATGACCTTCATACACATGGAAATTCAGAAGTTTATATATTTTCAAAGAGTAGTTTGATTAGTTCAATTGCCATGAACTTATCAAATCCTTCTTTGAACTCTCTCTTATGAACCATTGTTGCTGATACAGACTATCACTACTTTCTTCAAATTATATATATATATATAAATATATATATACGTCTTACAACATCAGTTTGTGGTGAAAAGCCTGCCAATATGGAAATTTACTATAAATTTCTTAAAATTATGAATCTATGTAAGGTTTGTATATAGAAATTAGCATAACAGTCTTAAATGTTGATATATAAAACTATTTCTAGTGTTACAGTAGCTGTGATATGTTTGTATGTGTATATATATATATATATATATATATATATATATATATATACTGATTTGAATATCATGCAATTTTCCTTCAGAGATTCTGTGTACTTTATGGTTAATGTTTTTATTATTATTTGTTATTATATTATGGCTGTTTTATTTGTGCTCAACTGATTTGTTACCATACACACACACACACATATATCATTATCCAAGCTGTTACCATAGTAACAAAGCTAAAGCACGCGGAGTAAAGCCACTCAGCAAAAATTGACCTTGAACTCTGCTGTGCATGTGCACTAAGTTTTAACATTCTAGTTCACTTCTACTGTTTGCAGCAGTGCTTGGAAAGAAGGTGTGTAGCATGTGATTATTGCATTGACCGTGACAGAGAAAGTTGTCATGGCGATACTTGCTCAGAGGCCTACACAAAATTGCAGAAAGTGTGTGGAGAGGTGTGTATGAGCTGTACACATGTGTATGAGCCGTACACATGTGTATGAGCCGTACACATGTGTATGAGCCTTACACATGTGTATGAGTGGTTCAGACGTTTCCAAGATGCCCGAAAAAATGTTGATATTGACCAACGTTCTGGAAGCCCCGCAACCAGATGAACTGAGTGAAACATCACAGATGTGAGTGCAGCTGTGATGGGAAATCATTGAATAACCATCCGTGAGTTATCAGAGGATGTGCAGATGAGTTACAGTTCAGTTTAGTCCATTATCACTGAAGATTTGGCTATGAGATACATGTCTGCCACCAAGTTTATGCTAAGACTGCTTTCAGCTGATCAAGAAGACAATCAGGTTTCAGTTGCACAAGATTTCCTTCATTTGTCAAGAATGATGAAAATATTTTGAAAACTTTGTATAGGCCTCTGAGCAGGTATCGCAAAGCTTTTGGCAAAATTTGATGCAGATTCTCTGCTCAGCTTTCTCTGTCATGGTCAATGTGGTGATCACACACTATACATCTTCCTTCCAAGCACAGCTGTAAACAATAGAAGTAATCTTGAACATGAAAACTTAGTGTGCATGTACTGCAGAGTTCAAGGTCAATCTGTGCCAAGCAGCTTTACTCTGCATTCTTTAGCTTTGTTACTATGGCAACAGTCCGGATGCTTATTAATCCGACCACATATATATGTGTGTGTGTGTATATATATATATATGTATATATGTGTGTGTATATATATATATATATATATATATATATATATATATATATATATATATATATATATATTGATCTTCATATACATCTGTATGTGTATATCTATATCTATAGCAATTAATCACCAGCTGACATGCAACACAAAGATAAATGTTAAATGAGTGTTAGCAAAATGGCAATTCCTTACTAGTTCCTCTATTTTCTATCTCTTTGCAGATTCCCCGGCAGCTACAACTGCCCTTTCTAGTCTCATAATGACACCTCATGCTCCACTGGTAGGGAACTCAACCCCTAATACACCCCATACCACAACCGCTCCTGTGACAACAACATGTGCAGATTCAACAAATGTTCCCACTGGTAAGAATATCAAACCATTGCAATATTGTTTTTTTTTCTCTTCTTCACTTGCTTGCCTTGAGTGAATTACATCATACATATTAAATGTTTCAGTGATATACTTGCTTGACAAGTGACTTGATCTAAGAGGGTATGTTGAAGCTGTAATAATTACATCATGGAAGATTCATTTTAGCCATTTGAGAACACAAAAACTGTTATATTCAATTTTAGTTTATTTCGTAATACAGTCTGTTATGAAGTGTCAAAAAGAGATGCAATGGAATAGTATCAATGAGCAAGTCACAAGTGTGCAATAAAATTTTTTGACACTTCATACTGTAGTACTATTAAGAAATAAATGAGAAACGAATGCATGTTTTCTTTTGTCTTCTTAACTGGTAAATTTTTTCTTCAATGATATTGAATGTTCTTATTTTATATATTTTCATATTCATTTATCATTTTTTTTTTTTTTACTTAACAGGAAGTACCTTAACTTATATTTGATTATTTATTATTATTTTTACTGAAAAGTATCAAAACTTACACTTCATACATGATTAGACTGAAAGCCTTGCTTTCAGTCCAGCTATGTATCTAATCAGTATTAGAAAATATTGTTATAGTGCTTAGAATATTCAACAGCAAGTCTTAGTTTCAAATCCTGTCACTAACATTTTATTGGAACTTTGGTCAATAAACATTAATTGTTTGCTTCAATCTATGAAATATGTAGCAGTTTCATTTTATATTAGGAGCTAGTGGGCAAGATGTTGTTTCAATATTTGCACTAGCATAAATTAAAAAGATATTACAAAACAGAGTATATACAAGTAAATATATTAGATCTTGGTTTGGCAAACCACTAAACTACTTGCAAGCTTCCACTCACTTCTTGGTTCCAACAGTGGATCATTTCTTCCTTTATTCATACCTGTTCATACCACAGGTAAATGAACTGGCAGAAGTTAGCATGACAGAAATCAGTATATTGATAGGATCATTCCCATGGCCACTGCACAGAATTTCATGACTGCTGATTCTGCAGACGTTTCACTCACAGAATGAAAAGACATTATCTTTCATGTGATAGGCATCTTGTCCCACTTAGGTGACATAACTGCACCCTTATAAAGTATTACAGCATATACCAGCCAACAAGTTTTATACATGTTGTAATACTTTACAACAAGCTTCAAATGTTAGACCACAAATGACTAGAAAAAGCAATTACATTTCTCTCAAATCACACACAATTGTCTGTAGTTTATTGTATATAATGTCTGGAAAAAAAGATGGATATGATCATAGCTGGAATACTTTTGATCATTAATTAGAGCTAACCTAGAGTTGAATAAGAAGAACAACTAGAATATATGGCTATTTGTTCATACAAATTCATGAAGCGCTCAATATTTTTAGTGAAGGTGCATGGCTCAGTGGTTAGAGTGTTGGACTCACAATCATGAGGTAGTGAGTTCGATTCCAAGACCAGGTGGTGTGTTGTGTTCTTGAGCAAGGCACTTTGTTTCATGTCACTTCAGTTCACTCATCTGTAGAAATTAGTAGCAATGCTACTGCTGCCATGTTATATCTGCCTTTGCCCTTTCTCTTGGATAATATCAGTGGCACAGAGAGGAGAGGCTGGTATGCATGGGTGACTGCTGGTCTGCCATAAACAACCTTGCCCAAACTTGTGCCTCAGAGGGGAAATTTCTAGGTGCAATCCCATGATCATTTATGACTGAAGGGGGTCTTTAACATTTTACCCTGCTTTTCTGCTGGCCAGAACAACTGAGTGTAACCCCTCCATTTGAAGAGTTAATATGTTTTATCATATCACAGTTGTTTTATTATATCTATGCCTAAGACATTTAGCTTTCAAAACGTTCCATCCCATTTAACTATGAACAGCAAACATTAGAGCACCTCAACTATTACTATCATGCTGTAAGTAGCAAAATCACTATGATATTATAGAGATTCACATTAATTTACAGTACTTTATTTATATCATCATATAAGTAACTGTTGTGTCATTACTTAGCTTTGAGTCAGCTCTGACTGAGCAAATCATTTGATCAAAGTATTCCAGTCATGACATTCCATCTTTTTCAGAGTATCTACAACTACATTATCCATTGTGTTCATCTCCTAAGGCAGTACATTGTAACCCGAGGGAGATTTAACCACTATTTCTAGCAAGTAAAGTGATCACATAGATGATCTTTTTCAGAAGAATAACATGGAGAAGAATGAATTTCAAGAGGCTGAAATACTATATTTATAAAACATATGGTAATGCTGTGACATGAGCTCTGAGAACATTCAGTTACAAAAATAATTCAAAGTGTATCATCTGATTTTGGATCTGCTTTTTAATTTCCAAATTTCTATAACTTATTTCTAACTCATTTAAATGTTGTTTCAATATCCCAAATCGATTAACTGTCTCATTTAGTATGTATCAGTTCTGTAATTATAATCTGACATGCTAACTTTTTGGCACAGTGTCCACAATATTAATACAATTAAACTGATGCAATTGATGTTTATTCCAGGTAAAAGAGCCAGTTGTAGTGGTGTCCTGGATGGATCAGTAGTGGAAATTGCTCGTACACCATCTCCAGGTGAAAAGAACAATCTGACACAAAGATCAACTACATCCCGGCAAAACTCCCCGCCTGCATCCCCTCCGACAGGAAACAACCTAACGGCGGTAAATACCTAAATCACTGCTTTTAAGACCTTCAAATACTGATAGAGGCTTATTGGCATAATACTGAAATGAAAAGAAAACTAAATGAAAAAAAACAAAATATGTGACACACATACATGCAAACACAAATCTACTCAATGCAAAGAAAAGTAATGTGTACATGAGCCAATCAACTGTTAAACAACCATCTTACTGTACAAGAGCAACAACAGCAACAACAAAAAACACTTGCACAATAGAACAGTGAAATGGCTGCCAGGCCATAATTCTGAAAGCAAATGAGCAAATGAACTCTTTGAAAAATCAGTTGTAGGTCTTTGGAAAGATAAATACAATTGCAATTTTAAAAGTATAAATATATATATGTATATATTTATATATATATATATATACATACATATATATATATATATATACACACATGTTTGTATATGGTTGACAGTGTGTGTATGAGTGTATGCATGTGTGTGTGTTTGTGTGCGCGTGTGCATGTGTGTGAAGAATAAGAAAATAAATGAGACAATTTCATGTTGCAGAAAAGAAACAAAAATTTCTGAAAAGTAATGCAAAGCAAAATTGATGAAATTCGTGTCCATTATAGATTCTGCTGGCTTTAGGACTGCCTCTGAGGAGCAAAGATTTGTACATGAGACAAATAAAGCAAGATCTTATATAATGATCATAGACAAAGAGGACATCTGTAGTAATATATATTTGTATGTATCTATATACATACATGCAGGTATACATATTGATATAAATGTGGGTGCATATATGAATGTATGCATGTTTCCCCATGTGATCATTTGATATATATATATGTACATACATCCATATACATGTACATATATAAATATATATGTATGTACATACATACACACGTATATATGTATATATATATATATGTATAAATATATATATACATATACATATATATGTGTGAGTAGATATAAACTAAGTTTGTATATATGTAAGTATATGTATATATGTAATTATATGTATGAGTATGTATATGTATATATATATGTATATATATACATAAAATATATACATGTATATAAACACACATGTGTATATATCTTGTATGTGTATACATATATATGTATACATATGTGCATATATGTGTCTATACTTACATATCTATATGCCTATATGTATGTGTGCATATATATGTATATAAATATAGATATATATCTATATATCTGCATATATTTGTGTATGTGTGCATGTGAGTGTGTGTGTGTATAGACATATATAGGTATATATACATATGTATATATCTGTATATGTACACATAAATGAGTATACATATATATATGTATGTGTGTATGTGTATACGAATGCGTATATGTATATATTTATATACGTTTGTGCTATACATTTTTTGTTTATATATACACAAATATATATATGTATATTTGTGTGTGCATATGTGTGCACATGTGTAGCCTTAAATACTTACACGTAAATATGTAAGTGTATATATTTATATGTGGCTGAATATATATATATGAGTATGTGTATGCTTAAATGATTGTACAGAGATATATAAATATAT
>NC_068984.1:43481665-43484263 GCF_001194135.2 Octopus bimaculoides | reverse complement strand
TATATATATATATATATATATATATATATATATATATATATATGCATATGTATATAAATATACAAAGGTATGCATTCACACACACACATATATATACACACATGTAAATACATATACGCATACTCATACATGTGTGTGTCTGTGTGAATGTGTGTGTGTGTGTGTGTGTGTGTGTGTGTGCTCGTCTGTGATTTGTTTTGTTTCATTATTGTTTTCTTTTTTACTTGTTCATATGAGTGATTTGCAATACTACAGTTGGTAATAAAACTAAACAAACATACAAACACAAGAAAAAAAAAACAGAAAGTGATCTTTGTACATAAGGTTAAATCAATTGTAAGGAATCCATTTTTTTTTTATACCCTAAGAGAACCAACTATTTGTCAAGCTTTTATCTATTACTCTATCCATCTATTTTTCTACCATCTATCTATTTATTTAATATATCTGTCTATTATTTTACTATTCTCTTAACACTCTACCTATCAGTCTACCTATCTAAACATGGTTTCAGTTATATTTCTAGTTAATATTTCTATTTCTCTCTTTGTCTAGTCATCTTTCTCTTAACTATCTAGCTCTCTATCCATCCAGTTACCATTCTCTTATCTATCTATCTATCTATCTATCTATCTATCTACCAATCTATCTATCTATCTATCTAGCAATCATACACTTCTCTATCTACCTCTCTATCTAACTATCTGTCTATTAATCATGCATTTCCTTATTTCTAACAATCTAACAGTCAATGAATAACACAGCTAAGCATTGTTTTTAGTTGTTGATGATGTTGTTGTTGTTGTTGTTAAAGTTTTAACTTCTCTTTACACTAAATTACAAAGCGAAAAAAAAGTTCAACAGTAGAAATTCCAAACCATAAAACTGGGTTGTTTTCATTGTGTTTCTGTTGTTATTCTTTTATTATTATTATCATTATTATTTTTATTATCATTATATGAAAACTCACAGCTTATTTTGCTGGGTATGATGGAAAGTGTCAGCTGTCCACAGCCAGCAGACTAAGGTGACACTTGTTTACTGGTCATGCTTCAAGAAGCCTAGGAAGAATTCTTGTGATCTTATTATTTTTATTATTTTTTACTATCATCATTATTATTATTATTATTATTATTATTATTATTATTATTATTATTATTATTATTATTATTAAGGTGGTGAGCTGGCAGAATCATTAGAGCATTGGACAAAATGCTGAGCAGTATTTCTTCTGTCTCATTCCGTTCTGTGTTCAAATTCCGCTGGGGTCAACTTTGCCTTTCATCCCTCCGGGGTAGATAAAATAAAGTACCAGTCAAGTACTGGGGCTGATGTAATTGACTTGTCCCCTCCTCTCAAAATTGCTGGCCTTGAGTCAAAATTAGAAAGAAAGAAAGAATTACTACTACTATTACTATTATTAATTATTATTATCGTTATTATTATTATTATTATTATTAATATTATTATTATTACCATCATCATCATCCTCTTTTTGTTTATAATTATTATTTTCAATATATTTTTATGATTATTATGATTGTTATTTTTTTATTTTGTTTCAGTAATGAGAATTAATTTAAAACAAATAAACAAAAATAAAATGCAAGATAAACAAGAGAACATATTATATATTTTCTACTTTAAAATGGGATTTTATCATTAGACATAGATTCCTCTTTCAGTTATATCTCTATTTCGAAGGGATTTTCATTGAGGTGATTACTATTTCTTCTTTTATTTGTCTATCACTGACAATAATAACCTAGTACGTGAGCAGTGGCTAAAAGACTAAACAACTCTCTATTGGAAGTAAGTCAGTCTATATACATGCTCATTTTTTTTTTTAAATAGTCAAGAGAAGAACTCATACTTGTGCAGACCTGTGTATGCATTGATTAATAATATATTAGAACAATTAATATATTTGCATATTTCACATATTCATTTTTTTTTTCAATACATACATATATGAACTTACATACATACATACATGAAATCACATACGTACATACATACATGCATTTATGTGCAGGCACATATATATATATGCATGTATGTATATCTGAGTGTGTGTGTATGCATGTGTGTGTGTGTGTGTGTATACATATAGTATGTGTGTGTTTGTGTGACCTTTTATGTATTCTGCATATGATAATTATTACATAAGACGATACAAATTACATTTATTCAGTATGTAGGCTATTACTTTTAAATTTTTTTGTTTGTTTTTGTATGATTTTCTTTTACTTACACACCTTATTTTCAGATATACCCTATATCTTTCGGCCATACACAAACAAACATTCATGCACAAACAAATAAACCACTTTTACTTGCTTATAACAAATATACTCTTTTTTTTTTTTTTTATTTATAAATATACAAAAACAGAAAATCTCTATACCAGGTTTATAATATGGAGTTAAGTCATCCTGACAAGCTAATACTTAAAATCCATTCTATTAGCTTTCAAAATAAATTTTCTGTAAACACATCATGATGAAAATGAAAATGGTTTTGATGTAGCCTGGGGAAGAGGGTGAAGAGATAGACAAAGTAACTTTAGTTTATTGAACAGACAACACATGCTGCAGA
>NC_068984.1:43475797-43480832 GCF_001194135.2 Octopus bimaculoides | reverse complement strand
ATATATATATATATATATATATATATATATATATATATATATGCAACATATATATAAATATATATATATATAAATGATTATACACATATTCACAAACTTATATGTATATACATGCATATATATGGATATATAAACATATGTACATGCACATATGTACAGAAATATATATACGTGTGTGTGTGTGTGTGTGTGTGTTTCCTTGTCTTGATAGTGTGCACTGAATTCATTTTGTCATAGCACCAGCATTTTGTTTGAGAATTCGTTATGTCTTCAACGAAACTGAAGATTTCTCATGATACCACACTCAACAGAGTATATTAGGTGCATTCTGTCATGTCCTTAATAAAACTAAAGGAACCTCTATCCTCCATATCTCTACTCTCTCTTCTGCCACTTTTCCCATTTTCCTGAAGTGAATTATAGAGGCACCAACTCAAGTGAGGTTGTCTAGCACCCTAAATGATTAGTGAAACCTGACCACTTCATGTGTTTGTTCACTCAGGGCTACAGAGATGAGGTGCTGAATAGAGAATCACAGTGATGATAGAAGAATCAGGTTAGATGGGAGAGGCAATCAAATGAGTGAAATTATAAAATGGAGTGATTTAAGAAAAGTATTTGGTGGAAAAGGTGTCAGTATGATGGGTAGTATATGGTAGATAAATGACAGATGTAGAGACAAGAGAGCTAGAGAAATGAAGGTTTGGGTATTGGAGAAATGTGAAGGACAATTAGGTCTAGTGACACCTAGCTGCACTAAAGGTAAGTGGCCTACTGTCATCCTTGATCATACCAGAAGATTAGTTCAGTGACATTGTAAAAAGAGAGAATGATGGAAAGATGAATGATAGATGAATGGGTTGAAGGGACCTAATTGATAGAAACCTGAGATATCTGTATATGTATGTGTGTGTGTGTGTGTGTGTGTGTGTGTGTGTGTAATTTTATTCATATATACAAACATATACATATATTTGTATGAGTATACATATATATATATACACTTACATACTCATATACATATATTTGTATATATATATATTATGCATAGCAATGTGTGTAAATTATATAAATGTTTGATAAAAAATATTTTTGTGCAATGCATGTATGAAAAATTAGGCAAAATATATGAGGTGATACCAGCAAATGAAAATGAAAATAAAGGGAAAATATATTACTTTATAGTACATAGATTGTTTAGTGATCCAGTAACATTTTGGGAAAGATTCATCTTTTCAAATAGAATAGGTTGGTAGTAACAAAACATTTCTCAGAATTTCTTTATTACTTCCTTTCTTCAATTTGGAACTGGAAATCTTTCCTGAAATATTTTAGAAACCAATAACCAAACTATGTATAGTAATACTTCTTTTTTTTTTTTTTTTTTTTTTTTTTCCATATATTGACACACCTTACATGTTTTGCTTAACTTCTCATTTGCACTGTTCAGAGAGTTGTTTTTGTGTGTAGCAACCAATTGGCAGGGTCATTACAGGGTAAGATACAATGTTTTGCTCTAATTGTTATGGCTCTCTCTGCTCTGATTTCAAATCCTGCCAAAGTCAACTTTGTCTTTCATCCTTTTGGGGGGTCAATAAGTAAAGCTATTTGCAATAATTTTTTTCTGTTAGTGTATCTGTCCTCTTTCTAGAAGAAATCAGCTGTAATCAAAGCTGGAGATGGATGGTCTCCAAAAGGTTTTAAAATGCCTGTGACAAGCTGTATGTCAGAATGCTGCCCTGTAAATCCATCAAGTTGTCAAGGATTCGTGACATAGCATGGCATTGTTTATGCGTGTGTTTGTGCGTGGTGTGTGTGTGTGTGTGTGTGTGTGTGTGTGTGTGTGTGTGTGTGTGTGTGTGTGTGTGTGTGTGTGTGTGTGTGTGTGTGTGTGTGTGTGTATACACACATGTACGTGTATATTTAATATTTACTGTTGGAAAAATGTGTACTTAGTATCATGGTAGAAATTACAGATTTTTTTAATATTTTGGTTGAGTCAGCCTCTTGCCACAATGATTTTCACCTGCAGGCACAGATCTTCAGGCAAATAATCACTATTCAGGCAAAATAACACACACACACACACCTACATACATATATATATACACACACACACACCTACATACATATACACACATACACACACACACACACACTAATGTATATGTAAATAGATAAATAGACAGATAAGAGAATGTGTATTATTGATTGAGAAAATTATTTAAATCCTCCTCATAAGGGCAATAACTACTAGTTTCCATTCCAGATAATATATAAAACATATTTGGACTCTCGGCAAACTGCAAGGTTTGCTTATGCCTATGCTGTACTAGAATTTCTGAAGCTATTATTATGGCTTTTTGAAAGTTATATTTCATTCAAGGTATGCATGCAAGAAATTTGGAGTTGAAAAATATATTACTTTTCTTAGTTTATTGAAGAATTTATGTGCTCTAACTATTGGAGAAGTAGTTTGCTTCCATGTAATGTTGTTTGTTTGTGGTACATAAACATACACACACTCACACCTACGAAAATAATAATGGCAAAATGAGAGAGGAGAGATAGGGAGAGAGATTTGAGGAAGAAAAGATTCAGAAAAAGTGAAATTTTGGAAGGTTTTAGGGAAAATTTTACCAGAAAAATAACAGGTAATGGAAATGATAAACTTATGTATATATATAATATAAACTTACAAAACCTGCTTTGGAGCAAAATGTTAACAGCACAAAACGTTTATGAGACAAAATTAAATCTTATACTTTGATGAAAGTGGTGTATGTGGATTATCAAGTGTCTAAATGAGAATTTTCTTTTGTGTGTGCTGAGAGTAAAAATTTCCGTTTTGGCATAAAGATATAAATTTGGCTTCCACAAGTTCCTCAAATTTATACTTTTTCCTGCTATCCAGAGCTGACATCTTACTAATGCTGTCTGGATGCAATCTTCTGGCTGATGTCAAATGCCATCTCATTTTCTTTAAACTACCAGCAAATAATCATCCATAATTAAGAACATGCAGTGTAACAAAATTGAAATTGATCATTAAATAGTAAAACAAAGCCAGAAAGCAGCAGGATGTTGAAGCTCTGAAAACCAAGGCTCCAAAGATAATCTCAGCCACAGTCTGAGGTCTCATTACATTTTTAAAAGCCAGTCTAGTCATCTGGGTGAAGTCACATATAAAAAAAAAAACAAGATGCATTCAGCTCCAATGACACCAGTAGACCACTGCTGGATTTTATGTCCAAATGTGTGATCTTCTGCAAAGCTGACAATTCATTTTGGATGAATGCAAGTGTGAGGAGCTGCTGTTGGCATGACTCTTAACTAAATCAGAGAGAGAAAGAGAGAAAGAATGTGTGTGTCTGATATTGAGGGATTGTATCATTTCCAGCATATCACACCACATGCTGACGAGATACTTTGAGGTGGAGGGTAGCATCCAGGAACATCACCACAGTTATGTGGAACTTGATCAACAGCAGAAAAGACCTAAAAAACAAAGGAGACAAAACGAAGGTTGAATGCATGTGGAAGCAACAAGACAATGAATACAGATACCTCATGAATACTTGTAGGTGATCTGACTGGAGGAAGAAGACAAAGAGGCAGAAGATGTAACAGTGATAAATTATAGAAAATATCTGTATGAAATCATGAAAGAGCAGACAAGAACAAGAACTAATTCATGTGTAACAAATTAAGAAAAAGGACAGTCAAACATTGATGATGAGTGAAGAGCAATTAACCAGTGTGTGAAACATTTACAAAATGTACTGAAACAGCTGGACCTAGGAGACAACTTTGATTTCCTTTAAGAGAGGTCTTCAATATATCATCTGCATGTAACATTTCAAAACCATTCGAAATCGAAAGAACAAGGCAACAGGGCTAGTTGAGGTGACTTTGCTATTACTTAAACATAGAGGTAATGTAACTGCAAAAAGAGCTAGAACATCTTTGTAACTTGATGTGACGCAAAGGAGAAGTGGTAGAGGCTTGGGTGGCTGAGTGATTGTAACACTGCTCAACAAAGGTGTTCTCAATGACTGCAGCAACTGGCGTGGAAGAACCCTGCTGCTTTACCCTGCCAAAATATTGTGCATTTTAGCTGTCTGAAGAGTGTAGTTGACAAAAAAAAGTATGTGAGGAACAGTGGGGTTCAGGAGCAGAAAGACACATGACTAACAAATCCTCACATTACACAACATCACTGAGCTGAGCTGGAAATCCAGCCGCTTATGGTAAAAAGACTTTCATAAAAAGCACAAGTAGTCTCTATGGGAGATTGTCATGATATGGAAGGCCTCTCGTTATATCAACATCATGCTATCACTTTGCAAAAACACGTTGCTGCATTAGGATCGAAGATAAGAACATGGAGGTGCACCAAGAATGTGTACTACACACTTTTTCCTTCCTGATGATGGTTGATTTTATTAAGAGAAAGTCCATGAAAGATGCAGTACATGGCATTGATGGAAGCAAGGAAGACTCATAGACCTTGACTTTGTGGACGATCTTGGATTCCTTAGTGCCACAACTTAGCAACAACAGCTCAAAGATTGGTCTTCAGATTAGCAAGGAAAAGACAAATGTAGTGGTTATTAGTGACATATAGCAGGAGCAATTCCAACAGGTGTGCCAAACTCTGGAGTTTATTGATTTATTTAATATCCTAGGCCATAACATTATTAATGATGGACTGCACCTTTGTACATAGCCTGTTCAACCTTCAGAAACCATTCCGTTGCATCTAGTTACATTAATGACAGCAAAAGTATTGACAGTGGAACCTTGCCAAAGGTCTTCTCTAAGTCCACAAATGCCAACTGTAGTCATTTACTGTTAGCTAAATATTTCCTTTGCAGATTTCTTTGAAGATTTCTTATGTAGTAACTCTCTCAGACATAAAGCCAAACTCAACTCACCAATGTGTGTGTATGTGTGTGTGCTTGTTGTCATATATATATATATAGATATATATATATATATATATATAATATACATACATATATATATGTACACA
>NC_068984.1:43468691-43475617 GCF_001194135.2 Octopus bimaculoides | reverse complement strand
GTACATACATATATATATATATATTATAAACACACAGAGAAAAAGGTACAAGACAAGAGTATAAGACGTTGAATTATTTATTTATAACATCTTTACACACGTTTCAGTGAGACATACGCTATGATTACACAAGATAAAAATTATATCTGCAGAAAGGTTATATAAGATTACTCTTATGTAATCATAGGGTAAATGCAAACCGAAATTTAATAAAACATGTTATAAATAAATGACTTAACACTATTTTCTTCTAACTTGTACTTCTTATCCATATTCAATGACCATTATAGCCGACAAGCCTGTAATACGGAATTATATGTGTAGCAACACGAATTCTCATTGCCAGGCATCCTTTTTTGTGTGCAATGGAATGTACGGAGTTCTAACTCAATGGTAATATGCCGTGCACTTAAAAGGGGGCTCTATAAATATAACGTATGTATGTGAGCATGTGTGTATATATGTGTGCACATTTGTGTGTGTGTGTGTGTGTGTGTGTGTGTGTGTGTGTGTGTGTATGAACTATATATTTATACGTTTGTGTAGTTAAGAACTTTTGCTTTGCAACTATGCAGCCATGAAATTTTGGTTTTGATTCCATTTAGATAAGTGTCTTCAGTTATAGCTCCGGACTGACCAAAGATTTCTGATTGGTTCTGGTAGGTGGAAAATTTTAAAAAAAGGACCATGTTGTGCACGCATGTGTATGTATGTGCATGTATGAGCATGCATATGTATGTATCTGTGTGCTGGTTTACATCTGCCAATCATTCAAAAGTCATGACATACGCGTAGTGTTTTGTTGGTTGAATATTACACAAATATATGTATGTAAGAATGCTTTTTGCACATGCCCTAAAAAGGGCTAGCTTTGTTGGCTTTGAAATATTTGACTGCCAGGTTTATGAAATTTGTGTCCAGCACTACAGGCTACTTACTTGCATGTTTGGAAGTCCATTTCACTCGCAATTATATAGAAGCCAAGGTATGTGAAGTCACTGACTCCCTTGCACTGTGCGCCATACCTGGAACAAAATTAGTAGGTGGCATTCATGTACATTAAAGATCTTATATTCAGTCTTCATTGTTCTGAGGAACAAAAGCAGCAGCACTCTCATGAGATGCTAAGTTTAGCGCATCAAACAGTTGAGATATGTTAGAGGCAAGACCGTCAGTATAGTCAAGGGCAAGGAGACATGCTTTACTGTGCACTGATATTGTGCTGGTCAACAGGCCATATCAGATATTCAGTTTTGGGAACTTCCACATCCGAATATAGGATGTAGACAGTTCAACTTCAATGATTTTATTAGCAAAGAAACACATGAAATTGAGGATTTACTAAAGGTAATGGGGACAGATATTCCTAGCATTTCTAGTGCAGCCACTTGAAGAACACGCTTGCATGCATACAAACACACACACACATACATACATACACACATACATACATGCATGCATATATATATATATATATATATATATATATATATATATATATATATATCAGCATGCACAGCGCACCACTTACCTGTTAGTGGCATCAGCAAAAAAGCACTCAATGCAGTGAGAGAGAAATATCATTTAATGAATAGAGGCGTTATACATGATCCACTTCAGGTTTCATGCCTAGATAGTGCAGTAATTGGATGAGCTTCTATAGCATATCATGTACTGTACATAAATATATATATATATATACATATATATCAAAACAGGAGATTGGAGAAGTTTTGGGTGTTATTTATTCATCATTAGACATGTTACATTTGCTAATAATAATTACAAAACTGTACATGTAGGATAAACATGTAAGAAATATCTTATTGGAAATTTTTTAGACAGAGAATCAAATAATATTATTTGATCCTCTGTCGGAAGAATTTCTAACATATTTATTCTACATGTACAATTTTGTAACTCCTATTAGCAAATGAAACATATGTAATGGTGAATATATAAAACCAAAATCTTTTCCAATTTCCTATGTTGATTTAAAAATTGCTCTGCAAACAATATTTCCAAAATTTTCAACTCTTATGCATACCTCACATAAATATAACAACCACATACAGAATTGGAACTCTGGAATAAGCAGATATGCTTCAAAATGATACAGCTTGGATTTTAACCCTATCTACATTATTTATATATGTATGTATACATACATACATACATACATACATACATACATACATACATACATACATACACATATGCACACATACATACATACATACATACATACATGCATACATACATACATACATACATACATACATACATACATACATACATACATACATACATATTTGTATATTTGCATTCTATATTCACTGATAAAATAACAAACACCCATCCCAGATATACACAACAGCATACCAAAGCCTGAAGACTATACACTGTCAAACTCTCATAAACAGAAATATTTCCCTAAATAAATGTCAGGCATACAAAAAAATGCTTAAAGAAACTGCCACACATGTGTGCACACATATATACACATGTAAAAAGTCCCATCACCAACTGATCAACAAATCTTAAACAAATTAATAATGTGTAGAGGGAAAGGTAGAGAGAAAGAGACATATATACATACATATACACAAATACATACATACATACAACCGTATGTATATGCATGCATATATACAAGTAGGTAAACAAAGGTAAGAAAATAGGAAACTTGAAGTAGCACTCAGCATAGTTTGAAGTTTTAAATATTTAATTACAGGTTGATTTAGCTCCACATTACTCAAAATATCATGAGCACAGATCATGTCCACATCATGAGATTTTTGGAATCAGAGTGAATAGAATTTAAAAGAAATTTTAAAATTTACATTATTTACATTTGACGGATATTTGTCCTCATCTTGTTTGTTGTTAACCACTACGCCATATGCCCACAGGCATATGGTGTAGTGGTTAAGAGCACGGGCTACTAACCCCAAGATTCCGAGTTCGATTCACTGCAGCGACCTGATTAATAATAGTAATAATAATAATAATATAATAATAGTAACATCGTTAGGAATGAGAACCCAGGTTCAAAATTTCTCCAAGACACCTGACGAAGGCTGGAGGGTATATCAGCCGAAATGTTGTGTTAACAACAAACAAGATGAGGACAAATATCCGTCAAATGTAAATAATGTAAATAATGTAAATAATTCCTCATCTCTTAAATATAGAACTGAAATTTTTAAATGTTTTCAAGGTGAGAATATTGTGACCTCTATTGTTTAGTACAGATCATATGGTTGTTTCAACTAGCCATCGACAAAAGGTTTTGCAATACATGCACCATGTGGTAGAACAAATAGCTAGTCAGTGTTTGGTAGGGTTAGGCATTTCCACATGTGGAAGAAACTGTTCGGAGGTTATATATTGCATATCAGTTTGCATGGATGTGTAGTTTAAACATAGCTAAATGATAGGAGTCCACACATATATAGTACACTGGGTGAACAATAAACTTACTACAAGCTGCAGGGAATTATGTACAGTGCAATTTTCTGTAGGCCAGTCAGACTTAAGGTGTTATATCTAAGTTACCAGTAGCAGGCTTGAATTTCTATAATAGGGCATACTTCTGGTGACAACAATAAGATGTGATGGTTTTCCCATTGTTAATATTACATACTGCAAGTGTACATGCAGTTTCTCACAGGGGCAGAGCTGGAAGTTATGAAAGTCAGTTGAATAAGGAGAAATCTTGTAAAAACTGCTCCATTTGATATTTGGGAGGTCATTTCTTTGGTCTCTGATTCTCCAGATGGTGCAGCAAAAGAGGTGGGCATTGCTCCATCTCTGCACCTGAAGTAGTGCGGGAGTCCATTTCAATCTTCTATTTAACTCAATGGAAGTTATTCCTGTCCATTTTTCATATTAGCCTGGATTGGATGACTCAATAGGATCTAATCAGTTTGAGGACTGCATCTTGCTCCAATGTGTGTTTTGGCATGGTTTCTATAGCTGGTAAAGATTGCAAGTGTGTATGAGGAAACTGAGGGAATGTTAGAGGTGGGGGAATGGATGAGGGGAAAATACAATGAAGAACAAGATCTGAGGAGTGGTTGATGATAAATACATAGAGGGAAAGTAGTGGAAAATAGCTGATGGCAGGTTGGGTAGAGATGAGGTGAGGAAGTAGTAAATGGTGAACAAGAGAAAAAGGGTGATCACTGATAAATGAGAGGATGTATTTGTTTATAAATATATATGTATCATCATTTGAACTCTCTCTCTTCTTTGCTTGCATGTGTCAGATGAAATGTTTAGTGACAGATTTTCTATGACTGGATACCTCACCTGTTTCCAAGCAACATAATATTTCCCCATGGCCAAGCATATTTTCTGAGCAGATTGGAAATGAAGGGCACCACTTTTTCTGACAGTGACACTAGCTTACAACCATCACATGATGTCAAGACAAGAGATGAGACACACAGAAACACACATGCAAAGCAGTTTCTTTTCAGTTTCCATCAACCAATTCTACAACCAAAGCTTATTTTGGTTGGCCAAAGAAGACATTTACCCAAGATGCCATATAGTGGTACTGAAAGTGAAACTTCTTGACCACATAAGTATATCTGTTCCTATACACAGCCATACCCCTTATGCATTTACACACACACACACAGACATATATATATGCATACAATATAGACATATATATATATATATATATATATATATAAAACACACACACATATATAAATATATACATGCAATATAGACATATATAGATAGATAATAGACATATATTGTAAACCTACTCACATATAAATATATTTATACAACTAAATGGACTGCATGTGTCTGCATGACTTCTTGGCTTATAGACAAAGGAGGTAAAAAAAAAAAAATAGGTGTACAGACAATGTATACACACTTTCATATTTTCTTATACTCATAAATTCAAATTTTTCTGTTTCTGCATGGTTTCGTGGTTTGTGGACTCATCCCTTTGCTCCTTTGAGCCACCAGACTGCAGTATAAATTCAGCCCACCTTTAGTTCCTACAGCCAGCAAAATATAAACAAAGAAGTAACACAATGGAAGCAGAAGTATAGAGAACAAACCAACTAAATATTGTTGGGAGAATAATATTTTACTTATCCAGGAATTGAATGGCAAGCAGTGAGAATAATCAATGTGTTTGGAACCCCTTTAACTTTTACATTTGCTTTCACAGTTAAGCACTCTTTATGTTGGTTTTGGATAAAATGTCTTTGTGTAGCAATTTTTTTATTGATCAAATCCTTTCCCTCCAGATGAAATCCATGGAACATGAAGTGATTGCCAGTTTTCTCATATTGAGGCCTTTTCTCCAAAAAGAAAAATTTCGTTTGCCTCATGAACCAACTCAATTTTTACTTTCAAGCTGTTCAGAATTTGCAAATGGTTTCAATTATATTTCTTTTCACTGAAACATTAGAAAAGCTGTACATACTGTTATGGAAATAGAAAGGCAACAAAGCAAGATCAGAAGTGAGGAAAAATGATAATCAGAAAATAAATCAAAAGACAGAATAGCATACACCTGTGGATTTCAGTACAAAGATGAGAAAAAATCCAGTGAAGTTTTGATTTGATGTGATCAAGTTAAGTTTGAGACTGGACAAATCACTAAAAAATCAACACTAATTATTAATAAGGCTCCAAAAAATCGGGTGAAGTTTTGACTTGACAAATTTTCACATGATAAATTATATTTATGCAAATAAAGAATTATTGACATTATCTCATGTCTTCTTTTTTATAGGTTCTTCAATTTTACTGTCTTACTTTAGCCCTACGTAGGATGTAGATGCAAGACTGTCTGGAGCACAGTTTTTTGGCTAGTATGTAGTTCTATAAAGTTATGATTATAAAGTTATGTATGTGTTATATCACACGTACAGATGACCTCTACTCAACTACTGCAACGTCTAGATTTCTCCCTCTATATCTATGTATTGGGCTAGCCCACTTCATCGTCTGAGGGTGTCGACACAACAGTATGTATGTATGTATGTATGTATGTATGTATGTATGTATGTATGTATGTATAGCTCAGCAACATCATCATTTTATGACTGCTTCCAAACTAGCATGGGTTGGACAGGTCATCACAATTTAATTCATTTCTAATTGAGATTTATGGCACCCGATGACTAGCAATCATACTTTTCTTTTGGCTAGGTTTCTACAGCTGTATACCTTTCCTGTTGCCAACTACTTTACAGAGTTTGTTGGATGCCTTTACTTGTGTCACTAACACAAGAGTGCTCTGTAAACTAAGGTATGTAATCTTAGGAGAGGAATATGAGAAGTAGCAATGGCAGCAAAAAGGCCAGAAATGGAGTGCTAAGAGAGGGGTATAGTAGTGTGAATGTTGAGAGTATCTATAGCCTATATGTACATTTGATTAGGAGAGAATAAGAAGAGACAGAAAGAAAGAGAGAGAGAAAAGAGAGCTAAGCACCACAGGAACAAGTATGAGTGAGAGGGTGGAAAGGGCAAGGGAATGATAGAAGTATAAGGCAGGGATATGTGGTAATGGAGTCAGATGAGGAGTGATTAGCAATAGCAGAGGTGAACAAAAGTAAGAGTAAGTGTTGGGTGGCAGCTGAGGCAACCAGAGGAATGGGAATGTTTGTGGATGGCACAACATGACCAAGACAGTGTGTATTGGGTATGGAGGTGAGAGTAGTGCTATGACGTTCCTTATATTGAGACTAAGCAACAGTTGATGAGAGTAGAATGAAATGCAGTGGCTATGTGGAGAGCACAGATGCAGAAGATGAAAGATGATAAGCAATGAGAGATGAGATGAGGGTGTGGAGTGAGCAATAGGTATATGAGGAGTGAGGATGCATGGTAACAGGAAACAAGGTAGGCTTGGCAGGATACAATATATAAATATATATATATAT
>NC_068984.1:43467066-43468397 GCF_001194135.2 Octopus bimaculoides | reverse complement strand
ATAAATGAGTTGACAGCTGTACATTTTTGTTACTTCTTTGTATTCATACACACATACATATACATATATATATATACACACACACAGATATATAAGTATATATGTATGTCTGTATGTCTTAAACCATGGTCACCACTCGTGAGCAAGTATGACTTAGTAGCATGTGCTATACTTTCACATTAAATGGTTTGCAGTTCCAATTAGACACAGACACCAGCTCAGCCTTCCCAAACTGGATCTAGCAGAATATCAAAAACTTGTCAGCTGGAGTAAGAGATAGAGCTGTACCTGCACTTCATTGGTATTCATTTTCAAGTAAGCAGACTGGAGCAACATGAAATGAAGTAACTTGCTCAAGGACACAATGCACTGCACCACTCAGTCCCAGAATCAAACATGATCTTATGATCGTATGAGTACATATATGCATGTATGTGTGTGTATATATATATATATATATATATATATATGCATGTATGTATATATGTATATATGCATGTACGTATATATGTATATATGTGTGTGTATATATATTGTGTATATATATATATATATATATATGTGTGTGTATATATATTGTGTATATATATATATATATGCATATATATATGTATATGTATATACAAATATATGTACCCTGTATTATAATTTTATATAAGTATATATATATATATATATATATATATATATATATGCTTGAATGTATATATATATATATATATGCATGCATGTATATATATATATATATGTATATATATATATTGTGTATATTTATGTATATGTATGTATAATCACTGACGTACCGCCTGATTGGCACTTGTGCCAGTGGAATGTTAAAAGCACTTCTGAGTGTGATTGTTGCCAGGGCCACAGATTGGCTCCTGTGCTGGTGACATGTGAAAAGTACCATTCGAGCATGACCATTGCCAGCATCATCTTACCGGCACATGTGCCGGTGGCACATGAAAAGCAACAATCGACTGTGGTCGTTGCCAGTGCCGCCGGACTGGCTCCCGTGCAGGTAGCATGTAAAAAACACTATTTGAGCATGGTTGTTACCAAAATTGCTTGACTGGCACATAAAAGCACCCACCACACTCTCGGAGTGGTTGACGTTAGGAAGGGCATCCAGTAGTAGAAACTTTACATGATCAGATTGAGCCTGATGATGATGATGATATATATACACAGGTGTGTATGCTTGTGTATAGAAGAATATATTACTCAAAGAAATTCCAACTTTGATTTTCACATTTTATTTACAATCTTATAATGATATAATATAATATAATATAATATAATATATATATATATATATACATATATATATA
>NC_068984.1:43462250-43464699 GCF_001194135.2 Octopus bimaculoides | reverse complement strand
CATGCAAAACATGTAAAATTGATTGAAAACAAACACACACATACACACACAAACACACACACACACACAAGTAGAGCTTTTTTTCAGTTTTTGTCTACCAAATCCACTCACAAGGCTTTGGTCAGCCTGAGATTATAGAAGACGCTTGCCCAAGGTGCCACACAGTGGGACTGAACCCAGACCATGTGGTTGGAAAGCAAACTTCTTACCACACAACCATGCTTGCACCTATATAATATTTGTCTTCAATAGCTGACACTAAACTTATGCCCATTTGTTACCTTTGTTTCATATTGATTTAACCTTTCTCAAGAGTTTCATCATTAATACAATGTGACATAGTATTCTAGTGACACATGACAATATTTTAATCAAATATTATTATTTATAAGATATAACTGTTTGTGGGGAAATATATCCCTCACATATGATTTCCTTGTGACTGTATTACTACAGGCTGTCAAACTATTTATGAGTAAATGAAACATTTGTCTATTTTGTGGAAGACAATGAGTCTGTATACATATATATCAACAAATATGCATAAGCATATCTACATACAGTTGTATGTGTGCAAGAATTCTAAAAATAAATATTCAAACTGCCTTGTATAAAAATTTTAATTTCTACCAAAATTTTTTTCTTTTTATTATTTTGATGATTTTTTTTTCTATCCCAACATGAAGGGCAATCCACAATCACCTCTTTGGCTATTGTGGGGAAGTTGTGCAATTTGATGGTATTTGATGAGAATTCATGAATGAATGCAAATATATAGACAGAAAGACATGAATACAGGGTCAAAGGCTACTCTGATGTGTTGTAGTTCTTTGTAAGATAGAATGTAGCATGTTGTTTTAATTTACAACATAATGAGAAATGGCCAAATGCAGACAGTTAGATTTGACAGATATAACATATTTGTAAGCAAAGGAAATAAATGTGAAGGAGATGTGAAACTGAGTGTAGTGTTTTTTAATAGGAAAAGTATGATATCCAGAAAATGCTATGAAGCAAAGTCGATTCTAAGAATCTGTTGGTACTACATGTGTGAATGTATGTGGGTGTGTGTGTGTGTACAGCTATATCAATCACCATACATAAATATACATATAAATTTGTGTGCGTGTGAGTACGTGTGTGTGTGTGTGTATGTGTGTGTGTGTGTGTGTGTGTGTGTGTGTGTGTGTGTGTGTGTGTGTGTGTGTGTGTGTGTGTGTGTGTGTGTGTGTGTGTGTGTGTGTGTGTAGTAAACATCATCAACCCCAGTGACACCCTCAATATGGGCAGAGAAATGACTTCATGTCAGGGTTCACATTATTGTGAAAATTCTTAGCTGTGTACTTCTGGATTGTAAGGGCTATGAGAGAGAGAGAGCTGAATCTATTTGAATATGACTGCTCTCCTCACTGGTAATCCACTGAATCCATAGCTTGATCACCATGCCCAGCATCTTGAAGTAGATTGTGGCATTGGTCCGAAGACCCTGCAGAAAGAAGTGAAGCATCATGACATAGCACTTATTACTCATAACCATCAGGACGATGGGAGTTTGCTTATGCATCATCATGAATACATCTTCTTTGGCATTAGCAGAGAGCCATGTGTCACTCCTCCTGATGGCCTTCTGGCCCTGGGTGAAGATCTTCAAACTGAAGAAGTATCTGAGCAAGGCGGCTTTCTCAGAATGCTTAAAGTTGTTCCTTAAATGCTTTGACCCAATCGTATGGTTCTCTTGTGCCTTGCTAGATATGAACTCCACTCTCTTGTTCTTGTAGGATATTTTCATGCATCACATGTCTTATATTATAATGGATTCCACCATCAAAAGTTGCTTGGTGACAGGATACCTAGATCTGCTGCGACTGTCATTGACCATATCCTTGACATGATGGGTGAATTTGATCATCCTGATTTTGTCAACCATCTTGGAGTGGCTTTCCCTTAGTTACAGATAACAGTTACCGACTATATGTTTCCCACCATATGTTTCCAGCTTTTTTCAAACGCTAAAAGGAAAAAAACAGTTACAGACAGGAGGAAGACAATCTCTGAGTCACTGTTGTTGATGTCTACAACCATATGTATATTGAACCTTTTCATTTCCTGTGTCAGACTGGAATCTGCCATATTCCTACTGTATATAAAATGGAAACAGAAACGAGGAAATTAAAATTTCAGTACAGCTGCATACCTTAGGGTATCTTCCATTTATAGCGCCCTATTGTGTTTGCAAATATCTGCCGTACTCTATACACATATTCACACACAATTATATAAACATATATACACGCTTGTGCATATATAATGCATTATTTGTTTTAGATGCTCATATACCGCAATATTTACATACAAATGCACAAATATTAAGATATACAACAAGCAATTTAAATGGACATATAGACGATAGCATTTACATATACATATATATATATATATATATATATAT
>NC_068984.1:43462020-43462240 GCF_001194135.2 Octopus bimaculoides | reverse complement strand
ATATATATATATATATATATATATATATATATACAAACACACACACACAAGAATACACATAATTATATGTAATGTGCATGAACATATTTATACATTTGAACATAAATCTAACCAAATACTCATCTACAAAAATATATATATGTGTATGTATGTGTATTTGTATACACACACACACACACACATATATATATATATATATATATATATATATATATATATA
>NC_068984.1:43460380-43461442 GCF_001194135.2 Octopus bimaculoides | reverse complement strand
TATATATGTATATATATATGTATATATATATATATATATACACACACATATATATATATATCTTACATCTTGGGAGGGTCATTATGCCATCATAGTAAATACACGGACACGTTCAATATCACTTCTTTATTGTTAGTCAGTTGCTTAAAAATCTAACCAACTAACTAATTGATCCTTTGTTCAATGTGTTGATTAAACAATCAAACAGTTGTTTGTTTGTTAAAGTCCTTTCATCACTATTTGCAACCTCATCAATGCTTCTTGACCCTTCCATGATGCAACAAGATTTGTTTCAAGATACAAATTTCCATCAAGAACCTTGAAAGCCAAATAGAAAAACAAAGTATACCTAGATACATGCATAAATACATACATATATATACATACATACATATAGATATATATATACATACATATATATGTATATTTATATATATATATGTATATATATATATATATGTTTATATATATGTATATATATAAGTATACATATATATAAATATATATATATGTATGTTTATATATATATATGTATATGCATATATATACATATATATGCATATATATATATATGTATATTTGATCAATTACTGGATCAACCAATCAGGTATTTTATCAGAATATTTTTGAAGGAAAATACTCATTGAATAATTGATTAGTTAATTAGTTGACTAGTAGAATGGAAATCGTAAAATATATGAAATATTCATACCATTATATGATTTTTCATTCCACTAGTTAACTAATTAACTAATCAACCATTTGATGAATCATTTGTGTTGAAAGTATTATGACTAATGTGGTGATTGGCTGATCCATCAATTGATCAAAAAATTAATTTTATTTAAAATGTACAATACAATCAATATGTCTGTTCATTTTATTTTCAGTAAACTGTACTTCGCAAAGTGCAAACAATTCTGTTCCAATACACAACTCCACATCAAAATTCTTGCAAATGATATTCAAAGATGTGTGTGTGTGTGTGTGTGTGTGTGAGTCTGTGTCTGTGTGTTTGTGTATGTGTCTGTGTCTGTGTGTTTGTGTGTGTGTGTGTGTGTG
>NC_068984.1:43458069-43460335 GCF_001194135.2 Octopus bimaculoides | reverse complement strand
ATATATATATATATATATATATATATATATATATATATATATATGGTTATAAGAGGAACATACTAAAACATCCACAATGTGCATTATAGGTCTACACCTAGATGATATACCTAGATGATATCCTTTCTAAATATGGATAGATATTTCTAAACCCCTACAACCACCACTATCGATAATCAAACAACAACATAACCCAGAGAACCTTAATAACTTCTTCTAACAAAGGAATATTCAATCAAGCAGCACCATTTTACTACAAAGCCTGAAAGTTGGTGGATTCAAGTCTATACATAAAGCCCTTTCAAATAAACACTAAACAAGGAGAAAGAGTAAAAGAAGCATCAGCTGGTTTGATTTATTCTTCAGCCTAATCATAGCATCAAGTGTAGCTTACAACTTCCTAGTATTAATCAAGAAATATTTTACAACAGAAAATATCACAAACTATTTACAGAAACAATACTGAAGTTGGAGCAGACAGTCATTGAACAACAATGTACAAAGGACATATAATTCATAGTGCAAACTCATGCAACTTCACAAAACAAGAACACGCCCTTTACTAAATAACTGCCTTCAAATACAGTCTAATTAGCAACAGTATCACAAAGCGGACAAACTAAAAAGATGTCATAAGTGCTATGAGTAGAATATTCAAAGACAGATAGAAACAACAAACATACACATTTTGGACTATAAACAGAAGGAATACTACATCTCTGTCTAAGTACATCTGGGAGTTAAATGAAAATAGTATATTCACAACCATAAAAATAATTGATTGCACATCACCATTACATAACTGGTTCTTGTATTTATCCTTAAGAAAGATACAAAATAGTCAAACAAAAATACACATTCACTAAACAACACAAATTAAGTTTTATCACAAGTCAGATACCATAATAAATTCACTTTTAAAAAATTCTCCAAATTCAAAACAAAATAAAGCAACAGTCCTTCATTCCTAGTTTCAAAAAAATTGATAGTTGAAAGAATCAAACCCCAAACTGCTAACTCAAGTTAAACATGTAGTACACCTAATGTATACATACAAAAAGACAATAAAATGTAACTTGATCAAAACATACCAAACTATATATATCATCATTTAATATCTGGCATATACATATATACATAAATGTGTGTGTGTGTGTGTGTTTGTATGTAATGTAATGCATTAATACAACAGATAAGAGCAAGCATTGAAAAAATAACAAACAATTTATAATCAATAGACAAGCCAAATGAAAAACAAAACACATAGACACAACTGTTCAAGCGATATTTAATATTGATCAAAACAAAAGGTTAAAAAATACATTAGCAATGTCACCTGCAAAGATCAATCGCCATGAATACTAATATCAATATGTGACACTCTCAATTTCTTCCATTATAGCATACTGCTTTTTGAGGAAACAAAGTGACTTGACCAATAGACAAGCATCCACTTTAACAAAAGCATAAAGCAACATCATATTTCTTCCCCAAAAGAAGTCTTCAAACCCTTCGGTCTTTATGAAATCAAAATTCAAAATGGATATTAGCAATGATATTCCAACCATGAATATTAATAATACTACAATATGAGACACTCCCAAGCTCGTCTTATTCCTCCTAATGAAATAAATTTAACCAGAAAACAAACAACTTTCATTAGTTTAACGGATAAATTCACATTTATAGCTATAACTCAATGAAACCAAATAAAACAATGCAAACAACCAAACACATCTCTCACCAACAAAATGCATACGAACAATCCTTTAAGCCTTTGATGGAAACAAAAATTTGAAATACACTTGAAAAAGAAATCTATCATAAATATTAGGAAATATTATCAATCACAGACTTCCTTGTAATCAAAGAAACAAACTTGACCAACAAGCAAGCAGAATTTATTTGATTAATACAAAATTTCAACAAACAAGCAATGCAAAAATAATGAAGGAAAACAAGTAACATCACCAATAGATTCAAGGAAAGTAAATATTAAGCGTCAAAAAGTAACCATTCAGGAGAGACAAAAATAACAGCCAAAAATAGACATGAGGAAAAAAACCACAGCCAGAAAAATATTATGAAAAAGGATTCTGAGTTGTAGCAGCTGTTAACTGATGATCACAGCAAAATGAAGCTCTCTGTACATGATAAGCATTCAGTTTAAATAAATAGATAAAAATGGAGTGAGGTGTAACTGATTACCCTTCATTCCTTCACTGGACAGGAAGCAACATCTAAATGCATATGCATATATATATAT
>NC_068984.1:43457404-43458059 GCF_001194135.2 Octopus bimaculoides | reverse complement strand
GAATACAATGGAGTGTTAGGTAACAATTTGATTATATAACCTTATGCTCATCAGAGTTAGTGAATATGGAAAGGAATAAGGCAGCTGCTCTCTATTGTTGGAGGTGAATATATATATATCAAGTGTATGGTCTAGTGGTTAGGGTATTGCACTCACAAACTAATAGATCATGGGTTCAATTCCTAGACCAACAAAACACTTCATTTCCAGTCCACTCAGCTGTAACTCTGAGATGGAATAGCCTTCTAATTGGGTGTACGTTGCCTAGCCAGCATGACAGCGTTATTGTGAAGCTAAGACAATGCAAAGTGCATTGTAACCAGCAATGTACCATAGCATCCTATAATCTGGTTAATACTGTGATACTGTGATATATATAAATGTATGTATATTTATATTTAGTGTTCTTAAGCAAGGCACATCATTTCATGTTAATCTACTCAGCTGAAAATGAGTAAAAGACAAGTGGTGGGGCAAGCCCTCCAGTTCTCACATCTTCACTGTTCTGCTGGCATAAGGATGGCAAGTCCAAGAAGGTCTGCTCATAACCACAAAGACACCTAAAAAAGTAGCAGAAGTATGGTACAAGGGACAAATTCATGCTCATTTTCAAGTTATTGCTGCAGCATATAAACATATATATATATATATATAT
>NC_068984.1:43455796-43456728 GCF_001194135.2 Octopus bimaculoides | reverse complement strand
TTATATACGTATATATATATATATATATATATATATATATATATATATATATATATATGTGTATGTATATCCAGCCGTCACATTATCAGTGTTTTAATATTATTTAACATAATGAGCTTTAGGTACAAATTATTTTTGTCTTCTGGGTTGGTTATATGAGCTTACTTTTAAGCTAAATGGTTTTGTTGTCTTGTGTGCTGTGGGAATTCACAAGAGCATGCTTATGTTTTTGTTTTTTGTCATTATATCTAGTAATTTCTGAACAGCATCTAAATATATATATTTTTGATACAGATGACATCATTGGATTGAATGGTATTACTTGTTGTCAAAACCATAATGATTTCCAATCGAGTAGCTGATGGTGGGTGTCTATGTTTATTTAGATTGTTACTGTAGTGGTGTTTAGGTGGTTGTCTGTATATTGTTTTTATTTTTGTACACTGGTCTATTTTCATACAATCCTCTTTTTTCGGTTTATTCCTTTACGTTTTTTTTTTTTTTCTGTCAGGAATTTAGAGGTTCCCATATTCATGGAGTTAGGTATTTACATTATATGTATGTATGTATGTATGTATGTATGTATGTATGTATGTATGTATGTATATGTGCCTGTGTGTATGTTTCTATCTATTTATCTTACTTTCTACTTATGTCTCTATTAACACTGCAAAAAATGCAGTGTTTATGTTCATATCCAGTAACTTGGTGAGATTACAAAATGAATTCATTCAAACAAGTATCAGATTTAAAATAAAAAGTACTGGGGTTGATATGATTCCCTAAAAATCCTAGTGGTGGTGCCCCAATACGACCGAAGTTCAGTGACTAAAAACAGCAAAACATGAAAGTGTAAAAGAGAATACAGATAGATATGAATGTTTGTGTGTATATATATATATATATATATATATATATATATATATATATAT
>NC_068984.1:43453008-43455382 GCF_001194135.2 Octopus bimaculoides | reverse complement strand
TATATATATATATATATATAAACATGTGGTAAGTGACATTTTGTAAATAGAATTGAGACTGCAACATATACTAACTATAGAAAATAGTCTAATATCAGTGCATATAAGCTGCCTTCACTTCCCATGCATACTAATGCCCATTTTTTTCTGTTACAGGGGCTAATATGCTATTAGACTATTTTCTATAGCCAATATACAGTGAAGACTTATGAGTCTGTTTACAATATATATACACTAGATTCTAAAGCCCTGTTGTTTAAAAAAGAAAATAACTACTAGATCTTGCAAAAACTGTGCAAGCCGTATACAGTAACGATGTCAATGAGATAAAACTTAGCAATAAGTTCATCATAAAATTTGATATGAAAACATGTGACCATCATAGCTCAGTTGTCATTGTTTTGTTTTTATAATTGTTTAGACCAAAGCAGATAAGTTTAAGCTTGGCAATCTGTAGAAACATCTGTAGTCCAATGACAGTTCACATAGCTGAATTTGTTGAGGATTAAGAGAAAAAAGTCCAAATGTGGAAGCAAAGCCTATGATTTAAAGACTTTTAGTCTAGCAAAGACATTAGCTGTGAATATCAGAACAAGTAAACAGACACAAGGATGTGACTGTTCTCTCTATATGTATACACTGTACTCCATTTTAAATATAGAGGTGTTGTGAAATTGCAGAGAAGATGCATGACATAAGTAACGAATGCACTGGTGCATTTAGCAGCTGGAGCGCACTTGATATGAATTTTATTTAGTATTTAGAGGGTTTCATAGAACATTTTGATAGCTTCTCTTAACTAAATAACTTTATGAGCAATGAAAGTATGTTCTTTAAAAGCATAGTTGCCAGAATGAAAATAATGCAGATAGAGTTCAGGAAGCTATTACCTCTGATGACAACAAAGGGTTTCCCTCCACAGTGAAAAACGCATTGAAAAATGTATGGGTTGCTAAACTTTACACCCAGCTTTACACCACACTCTGACACATTCAGCACCTTCTACACCTTTAGTGAAGTCTGTTCTATTGCAAACATTCAGGCTAAGTTTCTGGTTTAATGAATCCTTCTTCCTCCTCACCAGTCATGAAGATCTGTAAAGGATCATGGGCACTACCCCTCTCTAGCCCTTAGCCTACAAAAGACTTCAGAGCAGATTTAGTTCAAGGACACTGAAAGTATCCACTTGAAAATGCACATACATAAACATAGATAAATACACATGCATACACACACACACACACACACACACACACACACACACACACATAATAGATAGATAGATAGATAGATAGATAGATAGATAGATAGATAGATAGATAGATAGATGGATGGATAGATATTGTCATCATTTTAACATATATTTTTCCATGTTTCCATGGGTCAGATGGGAGTATATTTTTTTTCCATCTGATTGCCCTTCCTGAGATCAAACCTACTAGTTTCTAAGCAAGGTAATGATTTCCCAATGTGTCAAACAATAAAAAATACAAAAAACATGTTTTATGCAGAGAACTGGAAACAAATGACACTAGTTGAACGAGCTGCTCATTTACAAACGTCGCGCAACATGTCAAGACATGTCAAGAAGCCTGGAAATAATTTTATGGTGGACTGCAAGCAAATGGCACTATCAGAAAACCATTTTTTAAAAAGCCAGCAAGGGTAACATGAAATCATTCATGCAAACACAGGCAGATGTTAAACGATGATGATGATGATGATGTGTAGACACACACACACACACACACACACACACACACACACACACACATATATATATATCAATATATAAAAATATATATATGTATGCATGAATATATATATATATATATATATATATTTAAACTCTACCAAATTAGAAATTCTGCCAAATCAGATTGGAGCCTGGTGTAGCCATCTGGTTTCACCAGTCCTCAGTCAAATCGTCCAACCCATACTTGCATGGAAGGCGGACGTTAAACGACGATGATGATGATGATGATGTATATATATATAAACTACTTCAAATGGCCATTCTTCAATCTCATCAATTTAACAGCATCCAGCACATCTCAGAGCTTCAGTGCTTCAAAATACAGATGACAATGTGACAGTGCTGATCTTTGTCATCAGAACTCCGGAAATCAGTCAACAATTTCTTCAGTGCACATCATCTTCACAGTAGATGTCCAGAAGACTAAAAACCTTGTTGAAGCTGCTCAGAAGCCTAGTCTCCTTGTTCTGCACAGCACCATCTTTGATCCATATCTAACTACATTTTTGAAAAAGTATGCTGAACTCAGAGTTAAATCAACTCCTTCAACATTCGGAAAATAAGCATATGGTTGATGATGATGATGATGTATATATATATATATATATATATATATAT
>NC_068984.1:43450557-43451756 GCF_001194135.2 Octopus bimaculoides | reverse complement strand
TATATATATATATATATATATATATATGAGTAACAAAGATGTACAGGTGTCAATTCAGTATGGTCATCAATTCATTAACTAATTTAAGTAACAATTTAAGTAACTAATTCAATTGAATTCTTATATTGATATATATATATATATACATATATGTATGTATGTATGTATATATATATATATGTGTATGTATGTATATATATGTATACGTATAAATATATATATATGTATGTATTTATATATATACACACACATATATACATGCATATATATGCTTGTTTGTGTGTGTTGTGTGTGTATGCTTGTGTGTGTGCTTGTGTGTGTGTGTGTGTGTGTGTGTGTGTGTGTGTGTGTGTGTGTGTGTGTGTGTGTGTGTGTGTGTGAATGCATGTGTCTGAGTTTTTATCTTTGTTTACAGCTTCCCTCAAAAAATGTCACCCAGTTACAAGCTGTAATGTTGCTTTCATTTTTCCTATCCACAAATCATGGCTTGGCTTTGTGTCTCTGAAGACATACAAAATAAGAGATCCCTTACTTGAAAGAAGAGCATTTGGCTATAAAATGTCGATTCAGTAATATGTTCTTTTAACTTAAACTGGCATGGAAAAATGGATACAAAACCAAAGAAACAAAATATTTTCTTTTGAATATCCAGATGAAAGTTACCACAAATGCTACATATTTGTTATTAATTTCAATTTCATATTTTAATTAACAATATACTTCAAATTGTCTATCTCCCTGCCATCATTAAAATATTAGAGGGCTCATATAAAAGAATCATTTTTGGAACAGATTTATAAAATTTATATCCAAAAAGCTGTGCTTTTTGATAATTAACAATATCGCAATCTTTGTTCTTCAAAGAATTCATTTTCTGTTATATTATACTTGCAAGAGACATACACCCTCTATATTGTTTTAAATTAAAAATAAACAATTTATAGATTCTATTTATCTATCTTATTTTTTTTTTCATTTCTGTTCTATATGTTTTATTTATTTACTTATCTATACACTTATTATGATTATTATTATTATCATTATTATTATTATTATTATTATTATTATTATTAGTAGTAGTAGTAGTAGTAGTAGTAGTAGTAGTAGAGGTAGTAGTAGTAGTAGTAGTAGAGGTAGTAGTAGTAGTAGTAGAAGAAGAAGAAAGGATAATTATTATTATTTTTGCCTTTGCACAGCTT
>NC_068984.1:43445847-43450499 GCF_001194135.2 Octopus bimaculoides | reverse complement strand
AGTAGTAATAGAAGAAGAAGAAAGGATAATTATTATTATTTTTGCCTTTGCACAGCTTCTAATGCAAGAGATGTACTACAGTGTCAGCTGTTCACTACCAGTGAACTACGGTAACACCTCTTATTTTTCAAGCACTTTCCGGAGTATTCGAGCGGTTCCAAGCAGTGCTGTTTTCTGCAAGTGCTCCACCCTTATTGCAGCTCCTATTTGTTCCATGTACTTCTCAAGATTTTTATTTACTGTTCCCAGGGCTCCGACAATTATTGGTACTACTGCTACCTTTTCCATCGACCACAACTGCTTAACCTCCCAAGCTAACCTGTCATATCTATCGACTTTTCTTTCTTCCTTATCGCATACCTTGTTGTCAGCTGGGCATGCTATATCTATGATCCAGCATAGTTTGCTTTCTTTCTCAAATATGAATATGTCTGGTTTCCTATTCCTCATGGTCATACTGAATCATAAAATACCATAGGATCTTTGCATTATCATTTTCGATGATGCTATTATTATTATTATTATTATTATTATTATTATTATTATCATTAAGGCAGCAAGCTGCCAGAATCATTGGCAACCAGGTAAAATGCTTTGCATCATTTCATCCATCTTTACGTTCTAAGTTCAAATTCTGCCAAGGTCAACTTTGCCTTTCACTCTTTCAGGGTCAACAAAATAAGTAACCAGCTGAGCACTAGAGTGCAACTGATTATGTCACTTCCCCAAATTTTAGGCATTGTGCCTATAGTGGAAAGGATTATCATTATTATTTTACTTCTCAGAGCTCTCAGTCTCACTCAGTCTGATTGATTTTGTGAGAGCAGACAGCAGCCTGTTGTCAGAGGTCTCACAATTATTATTATCATTATTATTATTATTATTATTATTATTATTATTATTATTATTATTATTATTATCAATATTACTATTATCATTATCGCTATCGCTATCGCTATCGCTATCGCTATCGTTATCATTATCATTATTATTATTATTATTATTATTATTATTATTATTATTATTATTATTATTATTATTATTATTATTATTATTACTGAGTGTGTGAGTAGCACATATCATCAAAATGATGCTGGGGTATAAATAAATGAAGACCAATATAGGTATCATGACTACCCATCTCTCAAAACTGCTGACCTTGTGCCAAAATTTGGAATCATTGTTGTTGTTGTAGTTGTTGTTGTTGTTAACAACAACAACTACAATAATAATAATAATAATAATAATAATAATAATAATAATAATAATAATAATAATGACAATGAATAAGCTTGGAGAAAATATCTTTCAGCATTATTTCCTCTCTTTACATTCTGAATTCAAATCTCACCAAGGCCAACTTGACTTTGCATTCTTCCAAAGTTGGTAAAATAAAGCATCAATTAAGTGTTGGGATTGATGTATCTAACTATCTTTTTTCCCCACAAGTTTCTGGCTTTGTATCTATATTAGAAACATTTGGTATTCCATAAGTTGAGATGTATAAGTCTCAACTATGTCATATTTGCAGGACATCCATTTTATATGAGATATTCTAAGTCTCAACCGGCGACTTCATGAAAGAGCAAGTTAGATGTTTCAATGTCTTACTGTGGATGGTATTCATTTGCAGTAACAATTTATTTCAAGGAAAAGGAACCAAATTCTAAGAATTAAGATATGTTAAAAGTTTGTTTTAATATAGTCAATTTTAAAAGATCCAGCATTCTCAGATTGACTGTGTTTTAGGATATGAGCTGTACCTATGAGAACAATATTTTTGTAGTTCTGTAATATGGTAGTAATTGATATGAGGAAGATTTAGCTGTTTATTTTAGCATTATGATTAACTGCATAGAAGTTACTCTGTTCTTAACAACTCCTACATGGAGGTATGGGTCTGGGAACAGAACTGACTTCTTTGTCTAGGCACAGAATTGATCAGTCTTAGTTTTCTTTCTCTCTTTCTGCTGGATCAGTATCATTGAACTTTGGCTGTCTTTGCCTTCAGGGTCAACATTATTTTTGCCATTACACAGTGACTACAGTGATCAGTAAATAACTAAAAACTTCAATATTTAGGAAACCACAAGAGATGAATGAAGATAATACCCTCTCAGTGGTTGGGGACATCACTAAACCACTGCACAGCTTCTGTTGTCTAACTGAAAAGCAGAGAACATATGTAAATAGGCTGAGATCAAGGCACAGTACACCAGCAGCTAACCTACATCAACAAGGATGTCATGGATTCCTATATGAGCAACATGTAGAGTATCCCCACAAAACACAGACCACCATGAGTGGTATTGTCCAGCCACTTTGATCCCTGTAAGGATATGACACAATCCAAGACACACATCAGCCAGACTTCATTTGTAAATTTTAAAGTAATCCCCACTTTGTAACTATTTGCATGCATTTTATCTTAGAGAGTTTACTGTTTTGTAAATTTATTGTATCATCCTTTAAGTAACATGTGGTAATGACTTTTGTTGAAAACAAACAAAATTTCAAAATATCAAATTTTATTTTACCTGGTTTAAGTTACTTAAATTCTTCCCCCCCCCCTTTTCAATCCTGACTTAATACAATGTTTGCTTTTAACATGCTCTAAGGTAAATTAATTGGGACTTGACAATAATTACAACTAGAAGCACCCTTTCTGATTCTAACTCACCATTTATAAATAAATCTATACTTAATTATCTAAACAGGTAAAAATGGAGATTTTTGCAAGTTGCAACTTAAATGAGGTTTTTCCATTAAAAGAATCATCAGCCATTTATTTAAAGACTAGCTTTCTTTGATGATGTTCAGAGTTTAAATTGCAATTAGTGTCTCAATTACCATATGACCAAAACTATTCCCATTAACTGCAGAGGTTTAATGACATTTACAGCCATTAGAAAATAACACAAATACCTTTAGAATACACCCACATATAAAAAAAAAATGTTAATCTGCACATGATGTTCTAATGTTCATCTAGATTGCATTAGATAACATGTGCATGTGCTCGCTCTCTCTCTCTCTCTCTCTCTCTCTCTCTCTCTCTCTCTCTCTCTCTCTCTCTCTCTCTCGCTCTCTCTCCTTTACACTGTAATTATGTCAAAACTTCAAAGTACTTGATACTTAAAATATTTTATATATGATACACACACACACACCCACACACATATTATATATTATATAATTTGTTGGTGTATGTGTGCATATGTTTGTGAGTGTACATACATGTGAGTATGAGTATATGTATGTATGTATGTATATACATATATACAGATATATATATAAATGCATGTATATATGTATTTATGTATATGTACATACATATATGTGTGTGTGTGTACTTTTTTATATATGTGTGTGTACAGTTAGATGTATGACTGCTACTGACGAATTTAAGCCCTATGATGAGTACGATCAACCAGTCTACTTCCTGCAAAATGGTATAGTTACTACTGTTCTTGGTAGTATTACCGATTATGATATACAGAGCAAATGTAATCAAAAGTATGATAAACACAAGATACAATTTTTATGCAATTTCTTCCCTCTGCACGATTTGCCATGGTGGCAATTTGCATCAAATGCTGTTGAGCAATGGGATGCAGATCTACAACAGTTTTTTAGTTCTTATATTGACACGGTCTGTAACATTATAATGTAATGAAGTGTTCTTCTGAAGAACTGTTGTACATTTGCATCCAATTGCATGACAAATACCTACTGCAGAGCATGTAAATAGCCACAATGCAAAATAGGCATAGGTTACAAATGGTATATGCTGTATCTTTTGCTTATCATACTTCTACCTATCTATCTATCTATCTATCTATCTATCTATCTATCTATCATTCAGTCTATATATCTATATCTATACACACAAATACACACACACACACACACACACACACACACACACACACACACACACACAGCACATAGATCATCAGGCTCACAATCATAAGGTAGTGAGTTTGATTCTCAGACCAGGCTGTGCGTTGTGTTCTTGAGCAAGACAATTTATTTCACGTTGCTCCAGTTAACTCAGCTGTAGAAATGAGTTGTGACATCACTGGGGCCAAGCTGTATTGGCATTTGCCTTTCCCTTGGATAACATCGGTGGCATGGAGAGGGGCGGCTGGTATGCATGGATGACTGCTGGTCTTCCTTAAACAACCTTACCCAGACTTGTGCTTCAGAAGGTAACATTCTAGGTACAATCCCATGGTCATTCATGATGGAAGGGGGTCTTTACCCTTTAACTTATACATATACACACACACAAACACATATATATATATATAAATAAATATTTCTCTAATCCATGTCAGCATGGAAAATGGAGGTCAAATGATGATGATGAAGATATATATATATATATATATATATATATATGTATATATATATACAAGTTAAACAAGATGATGATGATGATATAGCATGAGCAAATGTTAGAGAATTTTACTTTGCATTTGTATGGTTCTGGGTTCAATTTAGTAGAATGTCATCATGAGCAAATATCCTTGTGAGTGTATCTGAGCAGACAGAAGGGGTATCAGAAGTCCATCAGATGGATTATCCCACTAAATTAATGGCCCACTCTCTCTATCTCTCTCTCTCTCTCTCTCTCTCTCTCTCTCTCT
>NC_068984.1:43437776-43445557 GCF_001194135.2 Octopus bimaculoides | reverse complement strand
ATACGTGTGTGTGTGTACATACGTGTGTGTGTGTGTGTGTGTACATACGTGTGTGTGTGTGTGTGTGTGTGTGTGTGTGTGTGTGTGTGCACGTGCATGCATCCGTGTGTGTCTGTGCATCTGTGTATGTGCATGTATCTGTAGGATCAGAGTCTTAACAACTGTCTCAATCAGTCTAAATGTTTCATTTGTCCCAGCAGGATGATATATTTGTGCTCTGGTTTTGCCTTGTACCATATATAATTGCTGACGTTTAGGTGTTTAATTATCTATCCCTGCATTAAAATTACTCTTTCCACCTCAGAAGACCAACATATTTGCACCATGGTTTTGTCATGTATTGTCAATGACAGTTGATATATTTTATATTAGATTCGTCATACACACACATACATACACACACATACATACACACACATACATACACACACATGCACATGCACACATATTATGTAACCACCATCATGCTGATATATTAAATTTTGTCCTATACTCCGTGTGATGATCAGTATATAATTGCCTATCCCACAGTAGAATCATCATACAAGTGCACATACACACACATACACACACACATGCACACATATGCACACACACACACACACACACACACACTCACGCACACACATTCTCACACACTCACACACACACACTCACACACTCACACACATATACAGATATCCATCATTAATTTGATACAATTATTCAACCATGAGAAAGGCAAGCAGCTGTAATATAATAGGAATCAGATATGTGACAATGGCTAAGTGAAGTTTTATAGTATTGTTATGTAAATAGAAGCTTTCATACTATCAATGTTCTTTCTTTCTTTTTTGTTGTTGTTATTATGCTCAGTATGTGATTATACATGCAATGTATTAGATAATGCATAGTATAGACATGGCTGAGTAGTTAAGAAATTTGCTTTGTGCCTGATGAAAAATCAAAGGTTATAAGCAGATGCTGGAGATAGCAGGCATAGCTAAGACAATGGAAAACTCTACTTTGATGTTTTACTGGAATTACTAGAATACTTCATCAGTGAGCAAGGCTGATGCACTGTAAAGCTGTTGAGAAGAAGGCTCTCTAGCAGTGCATATACTCTCTTGATGATCCTTAAAGCCAACTGACACCTGGTATGCAGAGTTTTCAACTGACTTCACTTGCATGAGCAAGCTGTTTCCGAGTGTTTTCTGAGTTCATGTTTTGTCAGAGCTAACTCTGCTTTTATAATTTTAGGGTTGATAAAATTACTACTGATACCATAACTGGTCCATATCTGTTATCATAGTCTTGGATCGATCTAAACCCTGTGAGTGAAGTTCAGCTGATGGAAATTAAACTATGTGGATGCTTGTTGGATGTATTGTAACATGTGATTCAAAGTTTTAGTTTCGTCACATGCAAGGTTCATACTGAACCTGCCTTAGGAGTATGTTAAAGATACACTGTGAAGTCCTATTGATCCAAATAACTCTTAACTCAGACATTGAAACCAATGCAAGATTCATTGTCATCCTTAGCTTCAATCTTATCCTCATGAGCATAGTTAGGAATTGTTTAAAATAAATATACTTAAATTAATAAGTATGATGTGTTGATGCTTAAAGAATTCAATTTCTCCCCACACATTACTTATTTGTTTTGTTTTTTTTACCATAATCGCAATGAACTCAAATTCTGTTAAAGTACACATCAAACAGATAAAATGAATACCTGTAATATCACATGGTCGACTCAATTGCTTACACAGTCTTCCCTAATGATGTGGACTCAAAAACATACCATTTTGCACGTATTATGTATTGAAGGTTGTTGACATTGATAGAGCAATAACGTGCATCTGTCTGGACTCTTTATTGTAACCAGTCCAATGCTTCTCTTATCTGAATGAGTTAAATTCCTATTGGCAGCCATCTTTGTTTTTCATCTCTTGAAGGTAACATAAGGTAACATGATTAGGTTAGGTCAATTGATTGCCACCTCCCATTCTCTTAATCTCTTACAAAATAAATTAACCATGAATTTAGTCCAAAGAAATCAACATTTGTCATCTGTTATAAAAATGGGAAATTGTTGTTTAACCACAGGCCACCCAAATGTAGGACATTTATGAAGTAATCTACCCATAATTAGTTAGTCATTTATTCAGATACAGTATATCAAGGGTTACTTATCTGATGGCATTCCTATTTAAGATGGTGACTTCTGGTTAGTAAAGTTAATTATAACTACCCTATGATAGTTATATTAGATAACTCTGCTAATGAATAAACTACAATATGATACAGCACCATTACATGTTCTCCACATAATAATGTTTGTAATGTACTGTATCATAATGGTTTTATTTCTTATTAAACTCTGACACAATATCTTTCCTTACATACAGTATAGCTCTACTGTAACATAATGACACATGCATTATGGTATGACACTATTACATATTCTCCATGTTGTATGTATTGTAACAGTTATATTGTAACATATGCAACCTCTGACTACCCCAAGTTGTGACATAGGTTTTTAATCTGCTAAAGTAATGTCACAAACTTGTCACAATATGCTACTCCTTACGCAATATACTGTAACATAAACTTTCTATATTAAACTGTGACACAGTCACGCTTTTCACAAATATATGCAATAGACTTGTACATATAAATCTGCTGTTATACTAAGTTACAATATGAAACAACAGCTTACAATGCAACCATATACTATAATATATACAACATTTGAATATGCCTTTAGTCTTTTTGTTATACAAAATTTTGAAGCAGAGATACACATGTTTTTCTACATAGTAACATATGTAATGTACATATTTTCCTCTGTTAGTAAATTATGTTGTGACATTGTACTGAAGTATATTGCAAATCTACTAATATAAACATTGTTCAACTTATAATAGCAACATACTAAATTTTGGCATAATTCTGTTATATGCTGTGAGTTATGTATTATATCATGCCATCTGTTATTGTCAAATATAATAGATAATTAAAGGTGGGGTAATAGCAGAAATGATATATCACTATATTAAATGCCTTGAAGTATTTAATTCCTCCTAGTGTGTTTCAAGATCATATTTCACCAGATCAGTAGAAACTAGTACCAGTTAGACAATGAGATCAATTCAATTAATCATGCACTTTTGTTACCAATATATCATTTTGTGCCAATACAAGTTGTTAAACTATACTGTTATATGTTCACTACATGTTGATAAATGTATCATACTGTTATATACTAATTTTATTAGAATATCAAATTACTGTGATACCATATTGTGACATACCTTTCCATATACAGCCATCACTCATGATATTGTACAAATACAAATTTACCAAATACTAAATTACGGTACAATACTCTTACATATTCTCCATATTATGCTATATGTAATGTACTGTAACAAATCAACTATGAGTATATAAAATTATTATACAAGACTGTCATGTTCTCCACAAATTGACCTGTATGTGTTAATATAGCAAATGAATTAGTAATATATGATATACTACAATTCTGTTATATATTCTTTGGCACTTAACATTTTATTCTTATATCAATGCTCTATGCCAAATTTTGGTGCTTTGCCCACCAAAATTTTCTAGAGGTAGAAAACATTAATATATAAAACAGTAACACAATCCTGTTACAAGTTTTCCCATTTAACAATAGATATATCCTTATATAATAATGGCAATCCTTTTTGTAATACACTAAACTTTGATATGGTAGTGTTGCATGTTCTCTGGATAAAAATGTCTATAGTATTTTTATCTATAATCTATAATAACATACTAATCATGAGATATGTTATAACATAACACATCAAGGCAACATATAAGCATGTCTGTGACAGTATACTAAATTATGATATGGTATTGTTGTAAGTTTTCCACACACTAGTATCCACAGTGTGTTATAGCATACTAATAATCTTTCTTAGTATACTAAACTGTGAGGCAATATTGTTACATGTTCTCCACACTCAAAATATTTGTAATGTAACATATTGTTTGTTTGAATATATCAAACTATGTCACAAGTTCTCCACATACTGACATGTTTTATACATACTGTCTTCTTTTAGACATCATTAGACAAATATGTTACTTCTTCAATTTCTTATGTCTCAAATCTACATACAAATTATTAGTACACTAAATTATTATGCAGTCATGTTCTCTACTAAACTATAATATATTACTGTACAATAGCAGTTCTCCACATACATATGTACTGTAACATCAACAGTTCTCCACATACTAATGCTACTAAACTTCAGTATATTATAGTTATATACTCTCCGCTTATCATTATGTGCCATTTTCTGTAACATTCTGACTAAAACTAATCCAGTTACCTTACTAGTATATTTAGGAGATCAAAACATAACGTATTTATTTTGTTCTATTGTTGCTTTGAACCACTGTGTATTTTGGACATGCTATAATGCTTCCTCCATTGAGTATTGTATATAGTTTTATTTAGTTTTAACATTGTATCTTGGATTGTATTTTCTTTATCAATGACTGTGTATATTTTTAGTTAATGTATCATTTAGTAGTTACTCTAGATTACTTTTATTGGTTATAGCCTGATAAAGATGGCTGATCTGTGACAGGGGAGAAACTGATCCAAGGATTTGTTTAAACTTTTTTGCAGAAGCCTTTGCTACAATCCTCTCTCTTTCTCTCTCTCTTACTCTCTCTCTTTCTTTCTCTCTCTCGCTCTCTCTTTCTTTCACATTCTAGGCAAAATAGCTAAGGGCCATGGTTCTAAACGATTACTTATAGTTATTTGTGGAGAGTGGAGGTGTTATGATTTTCTGGTCTCTTCAGTGAAAAGTTATTTGCCTAGAATATTTTTATGTACTAAACTACTACATGGTATAATTGCAAATTATCTAGATGTTGATATATTACATCTTTTGTAACATGCTGTTAGCTGCAGATAGCATACAGAACTGTTAAACAGGCCTGTTACAAGTTCTCACCATACAAATATATCACATGGTCTTATTTTATAAGACCATTCTTTTTGTTTTTCAGTGGAGATGCAGGGAGTTTGATAATATACATTCTATCGTGGTATTGTTACAAGTTCTCCACACATAAATATTAATAATCTTAGATGTGTGATAACGTATCACATCACTGCAATATATTAACCTGTCTGTGATAGTATACTAAATTATGATATGGTATTGTCATAAGTTTTTCCACACACTAATATCTATAGTGTGTTATAACATACTAATAATGTTTCTTAGTATACTGAACTGTGAGGCAATACTGTTACATGTTCTCCACATACAACGTAACATGTAACGTAACATATTGTTTGTTTGAATATATTAAACTATGTCACAGTTGTATCACAAGTTCTCCATATAATGATATGTTTTTTTGTTCTGTAATGTACCAACTGTCTTCTTTTATCTATTATAGTGAACTTTTAGACATCATTAAACAAATATGTTACTTCTTCAATTTCTAATTCAACCGATAGTATACTAAATTATTATGTTGTATTTGTCATATTCACCACTAAACTATGATATATTGCAGTACAACAGCAGTTCTCCACATACAAAAAAATGTACTGCAATATACCAACAGTTAGTATGCCAAATTGTATAGTCTTTTGTCATGTCCTATATTAAATTGTGATATGTTATAGTACACCAACGGTTCTCCACATACAAATATATGTATTGTACTGTAACATACCAATAGTTAGTATTATAAAATATGATTCAGTATTTTGTCATGTTTTCCACTATATTGCACTAAACTATAGTTTATTATAGTAATGTTCCCCACTTCCAATTGTGCATAATATTCTGTAACATCCTGACTCTAATTAATCATATACTTTCCTAATATATTTAATGGATTGAAACACTTTATTTTCTCCTTTAGTTGATTTGGATGATTGTGTTTTCCAGCCATACTATAGCACAAATTATTATTACAAATTCTCTGCATACTGATACATGTTTTGTAATATGCTGCTGTTAGTATACCAAATTGTGACACGGTCCTGTTACAGCTTCTCCATATACAAATATATCATATGTCCTCTTTACATAATAGTAGCATTTTGTTTTTGCTTGTCTGTTTGTTGTTTTTGCCTTCTGTTTCTATTAGTACGCTAATTCCTAATATGGTACTATTATATATTCTTCACATACAAATATCTATAATAACATATCAATCATCTGAGATATGTTATAACATAATACATCCAAGCAATATATCAACCTGTCTGTGATAGTATACTAAATTATGATATGGTATTGTTATAAGTTCTCCACACACTAGTATCCACAGTGTGTTATAACATACTAATAATCCTTCTTAGTATACTAAACTGTGAGACAATATTGTTACATATTCTCCACATACAAAATATTTGTAATGTAACATATTGTAATGTAACATATTGTAATGTAACATATTGTAATGTAACATTTGAATATATCAACCTATGTCACAGTTATGTCACAAGTTCTCCATATAATGATATGTTTTATGTTCAGTAACATACCAGATGTCTTCTTTTATCAGTCTACTAAACTTTTTGGAATCATTTCTAATTTCTCAAACCTATATAGTAACTGTTAGTATACTAAATTATCATACACTTCTTTGTCATGTTCTTCCCATACTGGCTTCCAGTAATAATACACTAAATTGTAATGTATTACAGTACAGCAACAGTTCTCTACTTACTAATATATGTACTGAACTGTAACATACCAACAATTAGTATACTAAATTGTTATGCAGTATTTGTAATGTTCCCCACAAAACTATAATATATTACAATACAGCAACAACAGTTCTCCACATATACAATGTATTATGACATACCAATACTTAGTATACCAAGTTATTATAGAGTACTTTGCCATGTCCACCACAAAACTACAGAATATTATAGTTGCATGTTCTCCACATATTATTATAGCTAATATCATGTAACAGCAAGATAGAGAGTTGGGAGAATTGTTAGCATGCCAGGCAAAATGCTTAGTTAGCACCATTTCATCTGTCTTTATGTTCTGAGTTCAAATCCACTGAGGTCAACTTTGCCTTTCATCCCTATAGAGTCAATAAAATAGGTACCTGCTGAGTACTGAGGTCGAACTTGCTGGCCTTGTGCCAAAATTTGAAACCAATATTCTGTAACACTCTGACTAAAGCTAAGTCATATACTTCACTAATATATTTAATAAATTGAAAAAGTAACTTTATTTTGTCCTTTAGATGCTTTGAACCATTGTGTATTCTGGATATGTTATAATACTGCCTCTTTTAAGTACTATATATGGTTTTATTTAGTTTTAACAGTGTTTGTTGGATTGTATTTTCTTTGTCAGTGACTGTGTGTGTATGGTTATAGTCAATGCATCAGTTAGTTGCTGTAGGTCACTCTTTATTGGTTATAATGTGGTTTATTAATAAAGATGATTGATCTGGGTCATAGAAGAGAAACTTATTCAAGGGTTGTTTAAAATTTTCAGCAGAAGCCATTACTACAGTCTTTAGTTATTTTCTCAGTAAAGAAATAAGCAGGTGGTGTCCCCTTAAGGCATAACTATTGCAGTATTGTAATCAATTGTTAATTCGTAAGAGCACTGGCACTTGACACTTTATTCCCATCTCAATGTTGTATATCAAAATTTAGTTCTTTACTCTCTTCTAAATGCACTCTCCCTCTCCCTCTCTCTCTCTCTCTCTCTCTCTCTCTCTCTCACTCTC
>NC_068984.1:43435161-43437756 GCF_001194135.2 Octopus bimaculoides | reverse complement strand
CTCTCTCTCTCTCTCTCTCTCTCTCTCTCTCTCTCTCTCTCTCCTTGCATTCTAAGGAACAGAGCCTCAAGGACTTGGCTCTAGAGGTTAAATTATTGTTACTATATTTATTTACTTATTTATGTATTTTGGCGAAGAATTTTGTAGTCAACAATTTATTCATGTACTAAGCTATGACATGGTATTATTTTAAATTCTCCAGACCCTGATATCAATTAATTTGTTACCATGCTGACCACTTTTGCTGATGTACTAAATTTCCACATGGCACTGTTACAAATTCTCCACATACAATTTTATTTCTTGTAACATGATGATTGCTGCTGTTAGTATACAAAACTATAACACAGTCTTGTTACAAGTTTTCCCATATAGATATATTCTTATATAATAATGGCTGCTTTTGGTTAATATACTAAACTCTGTCACAAGTTCTTCACAAATGTCTTTAATAACATGTTAATCATCTGAGATATGTTATAACATAACACATCAAAGCAACATATCAGCATGTCTGTGACAGTATATTAAATTATGATATGGTATTGTTATAAGTTCTCCACACACTAGTATCCACAGTGTGTTATAACATACTAATAATCTTTCTTAGTATACTAAACTGTGAGACAATATTGTTACATGTCCTCCACACTCAAAATATTTGTAATGTAACATATTGTTTGTTTGAATACATCAAACTATGTCACAGTTGTGTCACAAGTTCTCCACATACTGATATATTTTGTCTTCTGTAACAAACTAACTGTCTTTTCTTTTCATTAAGTGAACGTCTTCTTCATTTACTGATATTTCCAATATACTACAACATAATGACTATTATTTGTTAGCAAACTAACATATGATACAAAACTGTAAATGTTCTGCATTAGTACAATATGTAACTTTTAATGTAACTATACACTTAAAATGAACTTAGAGATCTATCTTATATTTGCTTTATAGTTGTTTTGTAGAGTAGCCTGAACAGTTCTTCATGAAGCAAACCAGTTGCAATCAAATAAGATATTCATTTGATATTTCTGGTTATGGTGATGTTGTCCTTATTAGAAAACATGCTGACCTGAGATTCAGGAGTTAAAACATGTAATCTTCATTGTAAAAGCATAAATCAGAGATATATTAAAAATATACAAAACTGTATTAGACAACTTAGAAACCCTTTCACCAGCTGATTATTTGTTCTTAATTATGATAGTAAGAAATTCAAGATATTTTACATGTGCAAACTATATGATAGCAATATTATTTACATGGTTTATAAATTTGTGTATGACATAAATATGTTACTCAACATTTTGATATAACCTAAATGCTAAAACTATGGGTGAATCACTTCTGAGTCTCAACCTTAGCTTGGTTCATAGAATGGTATTAAAGACATAATTACCCTAAATTGATTCTTTAGTGTGACTAATACCTCTGGAAAGAGTTTGATTGTTGTTGATGGTACTTCTTACTTCCTAAAACCCTAATGCTTCCTTCTAATGGAAGAAATGTCTATAGTCAAGTGAGATGTAATTATTTTATGCTATATGATATAATGCAGGGATGGGATATGTAATTAAAAGAGAGAATGTCATTTTCTAAGCTGCACCTTAAATATTACGATATTACACCATCTGACTTCACTGTTGGAACATATCTTCTTTACCATGTATCCAATCAATCATATATGTGTATCTGTGTGCATATATGAGATGGACACTCACAAAGAGAGAAAGAGAGATAAAGGTGTGTGCCAGTGTTATCCATTTAACAATCTTGTTTTGTATTTTTCTATCATTAAAAAAAAAAAGGCAAGATTAATAAAATAAGGTCTAGTAATATAGCATGAATGATTTAGTACACAATTTTGCTTCCTATGTTGAAGAAACCTTGAACCTAATCAAAATTATCTTGTGTGTGTGTGTGTGGTACAAATTTGTGTGTGCATATGCATATATACATGCATGTAAGAAAAGATGTAATAAGTCATTATTTAAAAAAATAAAATATAAAGTAATTGTTAATAAACTTATTAATTACACTGTTTAGCAGTTTTTCATCAAAGATAGAAAACAGAAGTAATTATATAAACCCTCCTCCATCCCATCCCATCTCAATTTACAAAAATTCACTATGTGAATGATAAGATCTGGTAAAGATTTAGATTTAATAATGTATTTCTTAATAAACACTTCATAATTTACAATGAATGATAAACTAGGAAGAAAATTAATCAATACTCAGAGTGAACATTTGAGATATCACGTTCCTGAAATTTTCAAAGAACAGCTGAAATTAAATGAGTGGAATATAAATCAACTTCATTCAGTGACATTTTTAATTAAAGGTCAATTGGAACAAAATATCGTTGTTAAAAGATTAAATGATTTTGCCGAATGCCAATTTCATTATTTGTATATGAGTTTATGCATAAATCACATTTGTACATACACACATAATAATGAATATGTTGACATCTGGGTATATACATTCATGCATATATACATATTACGTGTGTGTGTTTATATATATATAAATATATATAAATATATAATATAATATATATATATATATATATATATATATATA
>NC_068984.1:43433077-43435072 GCF_001194135.2 Octopus bimaculoides | reverse complement strand
TGTACATATATGTATGCATATATGCATATATATATATAAATAGGTACATATATATATATATATATATATATATATATACATATATATTTATACATATGTCCATTATTTGTAAATAATATCTGTGTGTACATAATTTGTTGATAGATAATACACACACACACACACACACACATACAGACAAACATATACATGGGTAGTTGATAGCAAAATTGATAAAGGTAGACAAAATGCCTTGTGGCATTTAGTTATAGCTCTTTATGTTCTAATTTCAAATCCTCTTCGAATCAACTTTACTTTTCATCCTTTAGGGTAAAGTAATACTCAAGTGCTAGGTGTAATCTAATCAACATTACCCCTACTTCCTGATTATTTACCAATGCTTACAATCAATATATATATATATATGTGTGTGTGTGTGTGTGTGTGTGTGTGTGTGTGTATGCATGTATATATATGTGTGTATATAATTTTATATACATATATATATGTGTGTGCATGTGTGTATGAATATATGCATGTGTGTGTGTGTGTGTGTGTGTATCGATATGAAGTGATATTGTTATAATATATGGGTGTATTTGTGTGAAGTGGTTACTAGTGATATAGTGGTACTTAGTGATTATTAGTGATATATATTTAGTGAAAGTTTTTATATTTTGAGTGATCGATTAAATCAACTATACCTACCTCCTTCTAAAAATTTGTAGTTTTGTAACATTGTTAGAAGTTGTTGTTGTTGTTTTTATCACTGTCGTTTTCATTTATTAAGGGTCATTTAAAAACTATTTGTTATGTAGGCACAAAGCCAGAAATTTGAGGGAAGGAAGTTGGTTGATTAAAAACTACTCTCAGTTCTTGAATGAGACTTTAAATCTATCAACCCCCATAGGGAACAAAGGCAAAGTTAATCTCAGCAGGATTTGAAGATATAAATACCCAAAATCATTTTGTCCAATGCTTTAATGATTTTGCCAGGCCATTGCTTAGTCTTTAGTAACAACAATAACAACTATTAATATTATTATTATTATTATTTTACTTCTCAAAGCTCTCAATCTTTCATGTCATTTATTTATGAAAGCAAGTGCATAATGTGAGATGGTACATTACAGGTACTTGCAAGCTCTCAATCACACTTGCTCCAGTTAATTCTGTGAGGAGAACAGGTAGTAACCTGTTTCCAAAGATTTCACGAATTATAACACCTGGTACCTCGATCTTGGAAGATATTCAGCACCCAAGTACCAATCTCAAAATCCTTTCTGTCCCCAACAGACCAGTTTTTTGAGCATGCTCTACCCTCATGTCATTCCAAAGTATGTTCTATCCTCATTATTATTACAACTTTTATTATTATTATTATTATTATTATTATTATTATTATTATTAGTTTGGCTTTTGCTTTGTATTTGTACAAGTTGACTCCAAGTCTCACCCAGAGACCTTAAGAGACAACAAGTTAGAAGTTCAAGTTGATGTTAATACTAGCGTGCCATATTTTTGGTTCTGCAAGACAACATAAGGAAGTACAGCATCACAATGGTCATCAATGTCATCACCATCATCACCATCATCATCATTACTATCACAATTAGCATTCAGCGAGAGACTAAATTATCAGAAATATGGTGCAACAATCTCTTACTATCAATAATTGATATGTCAAATGTTCCAGAAAACATGCACTGATGCTATCTAATAGCAGCCGCCATTTCACATCTAGGAATTGTTACTTGGTCAATTCACTTTGCCATCAATAGACATTATCAGTATATTTCCGTATCAATGTGCATTGATGTATCTATCAATTAAATAAACAATTTCATGTTTAAAGTCATTTATTTATGAAAGCACGTGTATCAGCATGAGACAGTACATTATAGGTGCATGCAAGCACCTTTATATACATATATAAGCAACTATTTACATATATATGTGTGTTTGTGTGTGTACATGTATGTATATATATATATATATATATATATATATATATAT
>NC_068984.1:43428437-43432982 GCF_001194135.2 Octopus bimaculoides | reverse complement strand
TATATATATGTATATATATTATATATACATATAGATATATATATGTATATATGCATACACACAAACACACACACATATATATATACATGCACACACACACATACATATATATAGATATGTGTCTGTGTGTCTGTGTCTGTGTATTTATATCTAATTTTATTATGGCTTGCACTGCTGAACTTTTATCATTACCATTCTTACATGAACATGGAGATATACAAAATGACTTTGTAACTGAATATTCTACTATGGTTTAAGTGTTCCTGCTCATTTTAGCATATAGTTATTTTCTTAAACCTACAGTCTGTGAAGGTGGGTGTTCTTTGAAGAAAGATAGATAGTTGAAAGAAGCAATGGAATTTAGTTTAGACAATAGCATGAAACTATGAAAATGCCACATGTTTAATGTAAGCAACTGCACTCTATAAGAGAATAACCAAGAGCATCAGGCAATAGGAACATTTGCTACAATAAAAACCTTCCCATTTATTTTTGTATGGAAACAAAATGACAAAAAAACAGAGGATTTCAGATATTTTCATTTATTTTTTATTTTACTTCTCACCAGTTTTAATGTCCACTTTTCCATGATTCCATGGGTCAAATAGAAATTGTTGACACAAATTTTCTATAGCTAGATACTTGTTGCCAACCCTCATCTGTTCCCAAGGAAGGTGAAATTTCCCCTTGGCCAGACATGTTTTCATGGAGGATTGGAAATCAACAATGCTGCTTGTATGGTAACCCTCATTTACAACTGACAGGCAGTGTCAAGATAAAGTCACATACACACATAAACATCCATCCAGCCATCCATCTATCCATCCATATATACATACATACATACATTTACACACACACATGCAGTGGCTTCTATGGAGTTATATTGCCCAAGGTACCATGTAGTGGGACTGACCCAGACCTTATGGCTCAGATTGAATAGATCCACATATTATTATATAGCAAATTTACAAAACAATTCAATTGTAAAATACTGACATTTTTATTTTGTTTATTATTCTGAGTAGATGTTAAGGCTTTATGCACTGTAGGGAGTAATGTGACAGTCATGCATATTTTTAAGGATTGTAGTAAAGTACAGAAAACTAAAAGGCTACAAGTTAGAAGCAAATCATAACTCAGTTATTTTCCAATTATACACAACAGCCCCCCACCCCTTTGACAGTCATAGTCAAACAATAAGGTAACAATAAAGTAACCCTTATAACAGCAGAAATAAAATAGCTGATTGAATATTTCATAAGATGTTAAAATCAAGCTCATCCATAGAAGTAATTTTGTTTAGTAAATTTCATAATATATACTCACTGCCAAGATGAGCCAGATCTTCTAGGATACCTATAATATTAAAAATACACAGGAAATTTTCCATTCTGGGAAAAAAATTGTTTACTGTCAGTATTAAAATCTCACAAATCACATGAGTAGGCACAGGTATGGCTGTGAAAATAAAAAGTTTGTTACATGGTTCCAAGTTCAATACTGTTGTGTAGCACCTTGGGTACATGTCTTCTACTATAAACCCAGGTTAACCAATATCTTATGAGTCAAATTTGCAAAATGAAAATTGTGAAGGACAAATGCTATATAGCATTTTTATCCAATGCTCTAACAATTTTGATAGTGCTAAAAACAAAAAAAGCAGTAACTGTCAAGTACTAGAGATCTATTGAATTGAATAATCTTTTTCTAAAATCTGTAGCCTTGTGCTAAAGTTAGGATGAAGGTCAGAAATAATTCATTTCAGAGAAACAGATTTCTTTTATATTTTTTGTTTTGTTTTAGACAGATTTTTTTTTTCAATTTTGTCAACTCAAAGAAATATGTCACGTGATTCCATATTTTATTTTCTATTTATTTGTCTTCTTCACACTGGCTATTCATTGATTATAAAGTGCAACCACTTAACTGAACACCATAGCAACCCTGCAGAAAATATCAATGACTCTGTAAGACAATCGATAAATAGAACTTTTGATGGCTGGTCAACTGGTTAGTTGGTTGATTGAATAGTTACTTGTTGGTTAGTTTCAAAGAACATAGGAAATTAATGAATGTCTGGGAAGTGCTATCACATTCCCACACTGGGAATACAATCAGAACTGACCAAAATACAAAATGAAAATGTCTCAAGCTAGACAAATTTAGCTATAACCACCTGTAGGACATCGTCTTTGCAACACAGAAAAGAAAATAATGTGTGTAATATGTATGTGTATATTAAACTATTGGCCTCCTGGTTGACTCTAACTGTCTATGACTCACAGTTCTGTACTGCAGAAGGAATATACAGCAATAACAGATGTTAAGAAAAATCAAATCTTAGCACTGACTGAAAAATATATAAAAAAAACTTTTGCCTTCACCAGCAGTGCTTAGATTTCATTTCCATTGCCATCTGATGATTGCTGATATTTTTTTTTTGGGGGGGGGGGGGAATATGAAATATGAAGTCATGAGTTGATCACAAATACAATAACCTAATAAATATTTAACCACACCTACAATTTATAATATATTTATAACGTGTTTATGTGTATTATACATATATATAAATATATTATTAGTAATAATAGTAATAGTAATAATAGTAATAATAGTAATAATAAAATACAGTATTGTAGTCCCATAATAGCCAGATTACCAATTGGTTTCATACCAGAGGTTGAGGACCAACTTCAGCAATCATCAGAAATTACTGAAAAAAATAAAATGGTATAGGCTCAACTTTTCCTTTTATTTCTAATTAATTCAATTTTTCATTTTACTTGATATCTTTACTTTTTCAACCTCAGAAGAACAATACTTTTCCTTTACTCTTGCATCTTAATTCTAACAGAGTCAAAACTGAAAGGGAACAAGCAAGGTACAACTGGCCAGTGAAGTGATGACATGTCTTACCACTGGCACTAGACTGTGATCATGGTTTATTCTGTTTAATGTTAAATAGCTGGCATATATAGATGCAACTCACTGAAACTATAAACCAGAAGTTGCATACAATTAACAAGTGTTTTGTTAAATTTTAATATGATGTAATTCTTCTATAGACTTCTAGAAAGTACCTAAAGACTTTCACAGTACATCCATCATCTTGTTAACCACTATAGAAAAAGTAAGAATTTGCTAGCACCCAGGATCAACATTATATTGAGTTATAGATCCAAGAATTATGCCAGATGTTTAGAAATAAAAAGAACTAATAATTAGAGCTGAAAACCAGATAATAGAACAATTATGCCACATTGTCCATTATATTATTCTGTTAGACTGATCAAATCTTCTCATCTATTCTATACCAGCATAGGTAGAAATTGAACTCTCTACCTTCTCAAAACCCTTTCCATGCCATTTTCATTGGTATTGCTATGTAAACATATACTTATAAGCATTGAACTATACTTACAGCATCCAAATGAACAATGCTAAAATATGTTTATACGTGTATAATTGTAAACATATATGATCTTTCCATATATCAAAATGAAATTTGACATGCATACACCCAACACACACAAACCACACACACAAACACACACACACACAGAGTTTTTATACTGAGTTGTCAGATAAATTCATTTATCTTTTGGAATTTTTTTTTTCGACTTGGCACTCCATTGTCTGAAAAGAGGCAAAATTTATTTTAATTTTAAAAATGATAAACAAAAGTTGTAGGGAAAGAATATATCTACAAAAAAAATAATAAAATGCTAAACATAATGATGAAAATATTTTTCATGTTAATTCAAATAACAATGGAAAGGATTAAAATAAATGAAAAAAAGAATTAATGGCTTTATCTGACAACCTGGTATAACAATAGTATGCACACGTCTATTGGCTTATGATCTATTTCATGCACACTTCTATTGGCTTATGATCATCTGCTGTGTCAGATTGGATCTGGAATGGGTGCTGCAGAATGTGCCAATTCACAAAGGCTTTTCTAGATCCAAACAGATGCATCTTACAATTGTAAGCTTACAGAGACTTGACTGAAAACAAAGCTATGTAATTTGTTCAGTTGATCATTATATAGAACTAGTAATTTTTGCTTTGTATATTGAGTACTCCTATTTTTACTTATGAACTATTCCTAATCACATACCAACACATACATACATGCATACACACACACACACACACACACACACAAACATATATGTATGTATATATGTTTACATGCTCACATATACATATATACACATACATACATATGCACATATACATGAGTGCACAGGCATACACACATATTCTGTTTCCTTTATTTGTATGTATGTACCCATGACTTCTGTTTTACTAATGGTTGTAAATTTTGTTATCAGTGTTGATATTAAAAGGATGATATCTTTTATGTATACCTGCACATGTATGCCAATGGAATATATATTACATAGATTCATATCTACATATATTTGAGTTATTTACATAAGTATGCAAATATATAAGATATGTGTGTGTGTGTGCATGTGTATATATGTGTGTATATATATATACATATATATATATATATATATATATATA
>NC_068984.1:43423633-43425091 GCF_001194135.2 Octopus bimaculoides | reverse complement strand
ATACACACACACACACACACACACATGCATACTGCTTGGTTTTTTTCCAACAGCTTATTATTATGAATGAAAATTATGAATGCATTTTCTGTATATATTAAATATACATATTACATACACACACACACACACTCACATTCACTCACTCACACACACACACACACACACACACACACACACACACACATGCAGCTGCTTATATATCATATATTCACATACTATGAATGCTGATGTGCTAACAACAAATTTGGATCTCTCTTACCATTCATTCAAGCATAATAATCAGTGGTGAGGTGTATAACATTGCCGAGACCATTCACTCAAAACTAACAGGGTACATAAAACTGTGTGTATGCAAATTCTTGGGTCTGTGCATGTATATTAATGGAAGGCATGTAAATATCACAAATACACACACACACATATATACATACATATATATATATATCTATTTATATATACATGCAAACACACACATGAATACATATATGTGTTTATGTAATATAACACATATGTACACACACATGCATATATAATTTATATTATATTCAAAGTCATTCAGATATTTAATGTTCACATGTGGATGGAAGAAAGTAAAAATCTATGAAATTTATATATGTGTGTGTGTGTATGTGTGTGTGTTTGTGTGTGTGTGCATGCAGCTGTGTTTGTATGTGCATTTAGATATATGTGTATGTGTGTGTATATATCTGTGTGTATATATATTTATGTGTATATATATATATAAATATATGTACATACATACGTACATACATACATATATATACATATATATATATATATATACACACATACAAACACAGCTGCATCCACACACACACACACACATACATACATACACACACACTCACACATACACACACACACGCACACGCATGCATACATAGGCTCTAGAACATTAAATCCATAGCATGGTTTCAGAAGTGAATATTAAAGTAGATAACTATGCGAAACTGGAAAATATTTAATGATCTAAATACCTATAGACATACAGTTAATACAGATATGTGTTGTTTGTGTACCTGTGTGTGTATCTGCTAGTCTATACAAGTATCTAATGTGTGTATTTGTCTATGTGGATTCATGTACCAATATACATTTCCTATATGCAAACATACATATTCAGATACACACATAAATATAGATTTATTATAAAGGACTGAAAAAAAAAACTATGAATGACTCACTTACACAAAAACATTCACATATAAATAACATACACACACATATGCATACCTGCATATGCCCATATATAATCACATATTAACTAAACATAATTTCAAAAAAATACAAATTTCATTCTTTCACTGAATCCAAAATTCATTTTTTCGCACAAATTTTTCACGTGATATGACTTGGAAAATGAAAAAAAAGGAACTTGTTTAATTCTAAAGCATTCTGCAGAAGTTTCTGTCAAAAATTCTGAGATGCTTTTTT
>NC_068984.1:43422323-43422961 GCF_001194135.2 Octopus bimaculoides | reverse complement strand
TATATATATGTATGTATGTATGTATATATATGTATATATGTATGTATGTATGTATATATATGTGTATGTATGTATATAAATGCATATATGTATGTGTGTGTATATTTATATATATATATATATATATATATATATATATAAATGCATGTGTACAGTTTTTTCCAGGCATTATCTTGTGATGCACCTTAACACATCATCAGCGATTTTTCCTGGGAGTCGTTAAGGATTTTAGGACTTTTGGTATCAGATACCATCACCCAGACAACCCAGCCAGGGTTGGTCAACCCCTAGCCTGTGTTCAGTCAACACTACGCCTGGTTGCACTACTCCTTCCAGGGCTTGCAATTCCTGATCCACAGCCACCTTGAGACAACCTCTGGTGCTTCCACAGCCAACCTGATGGCATTCTGCTTATTGACACCTATGATGCCAACCAACAAGTTATAAGTTCTGCATAGAAATTGGCCAAAATCTCACTTTGATATATATATATATATACATATATATACAAGGGCATCCAGCTGTAGAAACTCTGCCAGATCAAATTGGAGCTTCGTGCAGCCATCTGGTTTGCCAGTCCTCAGTCAAATCGTCCAACCCATGCTAGCATGAAAAGCGGACGTTAAACGATGATGATG
>NC_068984.1:43415225-43422313 GCF_001194135.2 Octopus bimaculoides | reverse complement strand
ATATATATATAGTCTTTTCTCAAATGTCATCAAGAAAGGCATGAGGACCTATAATCTCATTCTTCTTATAAACCTGTGGCTAAGTGCCTATGTACCGAATTATTATTTTTCTCTAGTAGCATTTTATTACCTTATTTGTATAATGCAAACAAGAAAATTCCAATACTACTACTACTGCTGCTGCTACTGCTTTAATGTTGTTCCTACTGCTGTCATAAACAACATTAATGAGGCCACATCATCTTATTATCATTGTACATCACATTACCATTCTTCAAGTCCATTTACATTCTGAGTTCAAATCCTACTGTAGTTAACTATTCCTGTGGCAATAAATAAAATAAAGTACTTGTCAACTATTAAATCTGATATATGTAGCCATATCTAATCTCCACAAAAACATGTGGCTTGGTGCCTCTGCTAAAAGCTAAAGTCAATACACGGATTTATTTCCAAGAATCACATATACATCTCAGTAAGAATTCTTGGTTGAAGCCATTTGCTTTTGATTATAAATGTCTTTAGAAATAAAATGAACATTCAATACACCTAGTGCTGATTATCAGTCAGAGTATTTACCAAAGGGATCATGCATCACTATTAAAAAGATACCAAATTCAAAACAAAAATCCACAGTTCTATGTTATAAGGGGTAGATATAGCTGTGTACATGTATGAATATAGTTATATATATATCTGTGTGTATATCTGTGTGTATATCATTCTTTGTGCAACAGTGAATTGTCTCACATATCAATGAAAACAATCATTCCCCATTCATTTTTGATACATGATAATATTTTTACGTATAGTACTGAGGAGAGAGCTTGATTTGACTATTCATGTCAGTGGTTACATTCCATTTTTGTCCTCCTAAGCAACCCAAAACATTATTATTATTATTATTATTATTATTATTATTATTATTATTATTATTATTATTATTATTATTCATGTAGTGCTTATTCTGAGGCCTTTTTCTAAAGCATGTTAATGATGTTTCATTACTAGAATATATTTTCATAAAATAGATTATCTAATTTAAGATAAGGTTGAAATTAGGGTGTTTCTGTATGTGTGTATTAGTGTGTTTGCTTGTGTTTGTATGTGTGTAGGGAGTCTGTGGTGGTGGGGGTTGTGTGTGTGTGTGTGTGTGTGTGTGTGTGTGTGTGTGTGTGTGTGTGTGTGTGTGTGTGTGTGTGTGTGTGTGTGTGTGTGTGTGTATGTGTGTGCATGTGTGCATGCATGTGCGTGCTTGTTTAGATGTGCTATTCCAGATATTTTTAGCAGGCACCATAGAGCAAAAGGTAAATAAGCTCCAAATAAACCTAAGACTATGACCTATAAAATCTTACTTCATGTATAAAACAAATGTCCTTGAGAAAAATATGTCACAGCATCTCTTTTATGTTATCCATCCGAAAAATATAGGCCCTTTATGTTTTAATTACCATTTATATTTTAATTACCATTTCTCTTTTAACATTGCCACCATATGCAATACTACTTTAGTTTACAGCTTAAATTATTGCCATACAACTATTTCAGTAATATTTAGATTTTCATATATATGGCTCTAATGATCTTTTCACTGATGTCATAATATTTTTAACAAAGGGTCCTCTTTTATCATTTTATTATATCTATAAGGCAGTCTTCAGCAATTTGCTTTGATGTTAATTCAGTATTTGGCCAATCCTACCTTAGCTCAAATCAGTGATAGAACCATTGGGAACTGATTCTTTCTAAAAGTGTAACACATCTGTGACTACAGCAAACAATATATAAAGTGACAACTTTGTGCTGTTCACACATACACCCACACTAAGCCACTGCTTAGGAGACAGGTACACAGGGAAGGATCTACCGTTTTACGGCATCAAAATAAAGTTTTTCTAATGATGATTATTGAAATACATTCATACACACATTTCATTATTTATATACATAAAAGCGAAACTACCTCAGCCATCACCTTCAAACAAGTATAACTTAGTAATACATACTAAAGTTTCACTAGATTTTTAGCTTGCCCATGTAGTCCTGAGCAGGCTCAATCTTGCCTGTGGAATATCCAGGATGTGCCAGCTGGTGGAGACAGAAGGCTGCAACAGTTCTAGACTGGTACTCATTTTTCAGCTGAGAGGACTGAAGCTACGTAAAATGAAGTGCCTTGTTCAGGGACACAATGCATTGCCCTGTACAGGAACCAAACCCATGACCATATGACCATGAATCCAACATCTTAACAACTTAGCCACTTGCTCTCGCACATATAAATACATACAATAAATACAAAAGTAATTTTTAAAATATGATGGTCAGTTGAATAAGCAATTGTATATAATACAGGTGTTTTCTCTGAGTACTACAACTATCCCAGGAGATGGAAGGCCTTATATGGAAGTAAAAGCCCTCTGAGCATTTAAAAGAATTTAATAGTTGTTCTTATTGCAAACTACTGCTAGATAAATAAAATAATTATGAAAGATCTTAATTTATGTGTGATCATTTTAAAATAGACAGTTTTGTATCTTAGAATCAGAGGTTGTTTCAGGTGGGTTAAAAAGAAGTTACCTTCTCAAGTCATGCTGACTAATAAGGGCTGGTTTCCCACTTTCCATGGCATATAAATTCACCACCAGGATGGGACACCGGATTACTCATTTTTGTCAGATAAGTGAACTGGAGCAATGTGAAATGAAGTGTTTTGCTCAAGAACACATATCACCCAGTTCAGGAATTGAAACCACAATATTACAATCATGAGTTCAACAATCTAAGCCACATATCTCTACATTTCGGGTGGGTTGGTATCAAAAACTTAAATTAAGGTCAGCCCCCAACATACTATGATTTTTTTATATAGTCAACTACCACCCACATATATAGTAGCAATCTATGGTTATTATTGATGATAGTAGCTACCATTTTTGTTACACACCTCATCATTATCATAATAGATACTGTTGCTGTTGTTACTGTTTCTGGTTGTGGGTATTTGTCTTGCAGTGATACCACTAAGGCTCTTCATATATTGTTTGGGGAATGCTTTCCCCCTTGGTAAGCAGCAATAATAGTTATTTGCCAAGCGTATTGTTTTCCTTCCAACGTTGATATGCCACTTTTAAGAGACATTAAGAGATTGCATTATTTGTGCAAACATTGTTTGGTTTCATTCCTTCACCCTTTGATATATCCAATATAATTAACACTTGTATAATGCTTTATAACCTACTCTTTGGATAATATCTTTTGGGTAGGGAACACAGGTGTTGATATACATTATCAAAGTGTGGGTATGCAGCAAACAAATTACATTTCAATATTACAATATGACTACTAAATTTTCTACCATTGATTTGGTAGAGATCCTCTTTTACATACATACATGCATGTAAATATATATACATACATATGTGTGTATGTGTGTGTATATATATATACATATATATGTATGCATATATAAATGCATATCTATACATACATACATACATATATATATATACATATATATATCATTATTATTATTACAAAGTAGTATAGTAACCCTTAATTCCTTTTATATATATATATATATATATATATATATATATATATAACCTCAAATAGACCTACACATGTTTCTATGCATTGATTAGTAACCATTGCAATTGCAACCCTACTATAATACTAGTGCAATTTCTTCAGGGTCTACCGATCTATATGTGTGTCTGTGTATAATATATATACACATATATATATGTATACATATATACATGTATACGATATATGTGTGTGTGTATATATACATATATATATATACATATATACACATACATACATACATGCATACATACATACATACATACATACATATTTATATACGTATATGTATACATTTATGAATATATATATATATATATATATATATATATATATATTTCGTTTTTGGATTTGGTTTGCAAGATTCTTTATGTGAGTTTGTGTGTTGAAGCATATTCTGTTGTTTGTATCTGGGGAGAGTCATTTTCTTTTCGTGCCTTATAATTTAACACACTCACCAGTAAAATTTCCACTTATTTCTTATTTTTATTTTATTTCTAATTTTTATTTTATAAAATTATGAATTAAGTGGAAATTTTACCTGTGAGTGTGTTAAATTAAAAGGCACAAAAAGAAAATTACTCTCCCCAGACACAACAGTATATATATATTTATGTATGTATGTATGTATGTATGTATGTATGTATGTATGTATGTATGTATGTATGGATGCATGCATGCATGCATGTATGTATGTATGTATGCATGTATGTATGTATGTATGTATGCATGTATGTATGTGTGTATGTATGTATGTATGTATGTATGTATGTATGTTTGTATGTATATAACAGAACCATCTTCAGAACAGTTTCTGTATAATAAAATCTTGAAAGGTTATAAAATCAAAAAAAGGCATACTGATATGGCAACCCAAATCTACTAACCTACTGCAGTTGCCAGTTGTAGCAGTTATACTCTGATTGCATTGCTAATATCCATGGAAAAGACAGAATGGTGTGAGCCTCACAACTTCCTATTTTCTTTTGATCTTTAGAAATCTCGAATTTCATGTCCATGTATGGAAGTAATATATATTTTTACAGTAGTTACGTGAATGATTTCTTTTTATGGTTCTCAGGATGCCAGGATAAACTGGTGGGTAAGCCGACAAAAACTCTAAAGAAAGAAAGAAAGGTTGAACCTCACTCAACAAACTCCCTTAAAGAAAATGTCTCATTTTGTTTAGAGAACAAGAATAAGAAGGGCTTGCTTATTAGACTCATAGGCATTAAATGAAAGCAATCAGATTAAGACCACACCAACTGTTATGTTATAACATCATTTGTTGGGGAAGACAACTACACTGGGTAGGACTTATTTATTGCATCTCTATCTTATATGCAAGATTCAAGGTTAATCTGAAAGTGGCATTACCCTCCAAATGTTGCTCACTTGTTTCATGCTCTTGCTTGACAAGGCTGGGGTCCCAGAGACATCATCATGCATAGAGCTGACCAGGTCTGGCGATCCTTTGCCAGCCCTTCTACATCCTCTAAGTATCCATTTTGAAAAAATTATTCCTTTGTTGTCTTTGGTTTGTTCATCACCATTATCATTATCACTGCAGATAGCTTTACGTATTTAAATATCACTTACTGTTATTAGATCTTCTAATGAAAAAAACATATTCAATTAGAAACGCATGCATATATATATATATATATATATATATATATATATATATAAGCAAACAACAAAACATAGCTATAAGAACATATGTAACTATATACACACGCATGTACATATTATGTTTTAGACATAAAGCACATATACCTTAATGCATACACACACTAATGGACATGTACATATATACATATAGACACACTTACTTATATATGCACACACACACAAATTTATACATATATATTATGTGTTAGACATAAAGTTATATATACCTCATATACACACAAATGGATTTACACATGTGCATATTTACAGAAGGATATTAAAGATTATAAGAAGTAAAGAATAGGGTGTACCTCATCCTACATACAAAACCATGCCATGGTCCACTCACTGTAATGCATATGGAGAAAGAAAGAAAGAAAGAAAGTGAGTGAGATAATGACAGAAAGAGAAGGTAAAAATTGAAGGAGTGAAAACTTTTTAGCAATTTAAACATCATCATCATCATCAAGAACAATAGCAACAACAACAACAATAGCAACAACAACAACAATAGCAACAACAACAATAGCAACAACAACAATAGCAACAACAACAACAACATCAACAACAACAATAGCAAAAACAACAATAGCAACAACAACAACAACAATAGCAACAACAACAATAGCAACAACAACAACGATAGCAACAACAACAACAATAGCAACAACAACAATAGCAACAACAACAACAACAATAGCAACAACAACAATAGCAACAACATCAATAGCAACAACAACAACAATAGCAACAACAACAGATAATCTAACAACTGTCTCCATGAGAATTACAAGCTGGTTTGCTTGTTTGTTTGTTTGTGGCTGGGTGTGTCAGATGACAGGGTCAAAATAATAGAAAATGATTATCAGTCAGAACTCAGATCAAAGCGGTCATTTCGGGAAATGGAATACCTGTTGCCACTGGCAACACAGTAAAATCATAGAAACTGCAATAACAATTAACATTAATAATAATAATAATAATAATAATAATAATAATAATAATAATAATTTCATATGACTCTTTTTGCCACAAGGGTGATTTTTTTTATTTCCCTTTAAGACAGCAAATAATAATAATAACAACAACAACAACAACAACAATAATGATAAATTCTTGCACTGGCACAAGACAGCACTGATATTTTGCTAAGTGCCACCAGTATCATCAGTATCAACAGTATCATCATCATCATTATCATTATCATCATCATCCTCAACATGATTTTCATCAACTCCATGACAACATCAACAACATAAATTACAAGAATGAAGAAAACTGAAAAACATTTGGAACAATTTGGAATATTGTCATTTTTTTTTCCTGACTTTTTTTTATGTCAATATATTTATATATATTTTTTTTTCTTTTTCGGGGTCTTCAGATGTAACTTTTTCATCTATTTATTTACTCATTTCCTCCTCCTCCTCCTCTTCCTTCTCCTCTTCCTCACCCAATTGCTGCTCCTATACTATTACAACTACCACATACCCCATGTGTATGTGATCTATATTTTTGCATCATTCGATGTAAGTGATGCAAATAATACCAACCTGCTTTTTGTAAGAAAGAAATTATAAAAACAAAAAAAAAAACAAAAAAAACAGAAAATATCATTTTAAAAATACTATTACAACTACAAGTACTACTACTATTACTAAAAATAATATTAATAATGCCAATAATATTAATAGAATAATAATCTACATGAGAATAAAGATAGCCATTCTGTTAATGATAATGTTCAAATACTATGTAATAATAATTGTAGTATCATCCTTAGACTGTTTATGCCCAGGATATGCGTATATTCCATGAAGATATTCTCTATA
>NC_068984.1:43414398-43414944 GCF_001194135.2 Octopus bimaculoides | reverse complement strand
TATATATATATATATATATATATATATATATATGTATATACATATATATATATACAACATGGCTCTATTGGAAATGAAATGAATTGCATTTTTCCCACTAGTTTGATTACAAAGCATCCCACATAAGGTCCACCATACCTAGCAATGGTGGAGGGTTCCTACTAGTTAATATGATATAAACATTTATACACACACTTGAATAAAATTAATCTTTCATATATACACACTGACACATAAAAAAATCCTTGGACAGATACACTCATTCACTTTCTCTCTTGTGTGTTTACATGCACATGCTTATGCAAAGATATGTATATATGCTTGTATGTATGTATGGATAGATGGATGGATGGATGGATGGATGGATGTGTGTATGTAATGTGTATATGGGTGTATGTATTTGTATGTGTATATATATATATATTTATATATGTATATGCATACATACAAATTTCATTGCATATCTGATTTTGTGCATATTTAGATTTGTAATAAATAGTCATTGTTACTTGTGTGTGTGTGTGTGTGTGTGTGTGTGTGTGTGTG
>NC_068984.1:43414155-43414388 GCF_001194135.2 Octopus bimaculoides | reverse complement strand
ATATATATATATATATATATTGGCAGACAGATGTAGTGATTAATTGGTTTTATTTGATGGATGGCTGTGAATGATATTCTGTTATGAAATACAATTTTTTTTAGTATTTATTTGCTTTATTTCACAAAGTGATTGACTTGTCCTATATCATACAAGAAAAAGATGAAAAAAAGGATTTACAAGCTTACTTAATTGAATACATACTGCAGTTTATATACATATATATATATATA
>NC_068984.1:43412244-43413740 GCF_001194135.2 Octopus bimaculoides | reverse complement strand
GTGTGTGTGTGTGTGTGTGTGTGTGTGTGTGTGTGCGCGTTTGTTTTTGTGTGAGTGCATGTGAGTGCGTGCTTGCACAGAACTTTGAGTATGTGTTTGTGTGTACCTGTCCACTACTCATAGCTGGATGCATCTGCAACTTGTGGGAGACTATGAAATTCCTTCAAACGTGAAGGTATTTAACATGACCAGTATGTCCATGTTGTCAAGCTATAGCAGTCATAGTTAGTTAACTTTAAGTTATAGTAACGAAAGTAAATAGATAGATAAATAAATATAAATAAAGAAATAAATATATAGAAATATATAAAAAATTATATTAAATTAAATAAGTAGACAAAACAATAATACTTGCAATTAATGATGGTACCAACAAAAAGAAAATATATATACACGTCCGTCCGTGATTCATATTCTGTTGATACCAGCAACTACCGCTACAGCCATTCCACTTATGGTTCCCCACCTTTTTAATATACATTGACAAAAAAATGGAACAAAGGCAAAATAAATAAATAATTAAATAATAAGATCTAGTCTTTTATGTTTCAAACAAATATTTGGTGTTGTTAGGTACAAAAGAAAATAAAAATGAAAATATCAAAAAATTAATTAAAAAAATATTAAATGTTATGATAATCATTGTTTAAAAAAAATATTTTCGTTGCAAAGATTTTAAAATATATAATAAAGAATTCTCCTTTGATACTGCCTATGGGTCAACACTTTTTTTGGAAATCATAACCATTCCAGGTATGTTCATATTACAGTAAAAACCCTCAATTTCCTAAAGAGAAAAATAAATTTACAGAAAAATATTCATAATGATAATATTAATGATATTGGTAATAATATTAATAATGATAAGAACCAGAATAAAATTAAGAAAAATAATATTGATAATAATAATTGTATCAATATATATATATATATATATTTTTATTGATTGACATATAGGCAGTACAAAAGTCCCATGGCAATGCTACTTTGAAGTATTATAATTTATTTTCCATCACCATCAAAAAAAAAAAATATTAAGAAAGAAAATGAAGATAAATATAGCTGACATCTAAGCTAAATATTTATTGAGATATATAAAGTATCTTTAGCCTTACCTCTGTAAGGTATAACAAATTAGAGAAAATATTGAGATTGTATGCAAATAGCAACTAAATTTTGATATGTAAAAACAATTGTTTTGTTTTTTGTTTTTGTTATTATTATTATCATTATTATTATTATTATTATTATTATTATTATTATTATTATTATTATTATTATTATTATCATTATTATTATTATTATTATTATTATTACTACAATCATTATTATTTTTCTATCCTGGCAAATGTTATTTAGAGGGATGTAAAGAGGCCAACCAGATAGGTTGAGGGCCAGTGATAGAGTTTATTGAATATAAATATACAAACTCTCCATGCATCATTAAACGAAATATTGAGTATTGTTTATATTTACAAATTTTTTTTGTTTTTTTT
>NC_068984.1:43406988-43411971 GCF_001194135.2 Octopus bimaculoides | reverse complement strand
CCAATCTAAAGATGGCTGCCTAACCCATGAAACCCAAATCCCAAAATCTTATTTCAGATAATTACCGAATCATTAAAAAGATAAATCCGGTTGATTTGTTTGTCTATCTGTTTGTTCATATATGTGTGTGTGTATGTATATATATATATATATATATATATATATATATACATACATTTGTATATGTATATATATATATATATATCTGTATGTATGTGTGTGTGCATGTGTGTGTGTATACATATATATATTATATAATATATATATTTTATGTTTGAAAAGCTTGTTTTTTTTATTTTTCTTCCTCCATCCCCAACCTTCTGCCTGCTATGCCTTGTGGTTGTTACCTTACAGATTCCCTACTACCACTACCACCTCCTAGCTCCCCTCTGCTGCACCACTGCACTTCCTTCCTTCCTTCCTTTCTTCTACTTTCCCTTCCCATCCTCCTGACTTCCCCCTGTCTCTTTCCCTTATCCTCTATTTCTCTCTCCCTCTCACTCATCCTCTCCTTATTGCTCCCTTACTTTTCACCATTTCCATCTACAATCTTCCACTTCTACTTCTTTATGGGTGTGAATGCCACTGACAATCTTTGTCAACTGGAAGATTGCAACAGCTAAAAGACTGTCTTGCAAGTCATTTCAGCTACTTGTTGGAAACAAACCCTCCTTCTTCACCAGCCCTTTTTTGTTCCTCTATCACCCACCCATCTATCCATCCACTGCTCATATTCCTAGAGTTTCACGACCTCCCAAATCAGTTAGCATAGCTAGAAATTTATATATATTCGTTCATACAAGGAATTCTATGAGATCATCACCATCTTCCCCATAAACATCATTATTGTTATAACTGTTTGAAATTATCTGTCAATTTTTTTTTTAATATATCATTCAATTAAAAACATCCTACAGTTAAGTTTTTCTCTTTTTTCTTTTAATTGTTTTTTTTTTTTACAAAACTTGGATTCATGGAAAAAATTTTCCTGGCAACTCCAAGTTCTATAAACAATTCTGTATCATCAGAAGAATATTTTTGAAATTGTATAGTTGTCAATGAAATATCATCATTATTACTGTTATCAACATCATTATTCTTGTTATAATTATTTGAAATTATCTGTCAAATTTTTAAAAAATAATATTCAGTAAAAAAAAAATTCTACAATTTCAGTTTTGTTTCTTTCCTTATATTTTTCTTGGATTCTTGGAGATTTTCTTCCGGAAACTTTCAAGTTCTTTAAGCAATTCTGTATTTTTAAAAAATTGTTTTGCTATCATTGAAATTCAAAAACTGGACCTCCAAACCTTTACAATCTACCACCACCTCCACCACTACTTGTCTCTGGAACTGACAGGTAAATTATAATTCTTTAAGACTCCCATCCCATCAGCTTTTTTTTCTTTTCTAGGGGGGACCCTTCCAAACTTCTTTCATATTTATCTTTCACTGCTACTGCTGCTTAACTTCTCAGGCTTGTCATCAACATTGCTCTCATCACCATCTCAAAAAACTTCACTAACCCTAACCCTAACCCTTGTCCCTTCCTGCCCCCTTAATCTCTCTCTACCCATTTCAAATTCTTCCTATCAATCTGTTCACTTGTTTGTCTGTTTATCTGTCTAATGTTTGTTTGTTTGTTTTTGTTATATTTTGTTTTTCTTTTTAATTTTTTTTTTAATTCCCACTCATGCATCCTTGTGCAGATCCAGCCTAACATGATTTAACTCGAGTTAACCATGCCATTGTTCCCCAAAATCCTCACCCTATGCATTCTTGCAAACCCTTGTTTGTTTGTTTGTTTGTTTGTTTGTTTTTACTATTATTATATTGTTGACAACTCTAAACCTAACCACAATTTATAAATTAGTTTCCTCTTCAAAAATCCCCAGTTTTATGTTTCTATTGCTTCTCAAATGATATAGACGCACTGGTTTCTAAATAAAATTCACTAATTCTTTCCAAGAAAATTGACTTGTTTTCTTTTTGCATCAATATTACACACAGTTGTTGTTGTTGTTGTTGTTGTTGTTGTTGTTGTTGCTGCTGCTGCTGTTGTTGTTGTTGCTGTTGTTGTTGTTGTTGCTGCTGCTGCTGTTGTTGTTGTTGTTGTTGAGGATTAGCATCAATAGGGCAGACATACAATCAAAGCTAACCATCTGTGATTTTTTTTTTCCTACATGCAGGAAACCCGGCACATACTTGTACATGTCCTTATTTTCTTACAGATGGCAGGATCTAACTTCAGAGAGATTTAACAGTTATTTCTAGAAAACCAAACAATCACATAGAAGCTCTCTCATCAGCTCATTTATGCCTGATCATCAAAAGAGATAGAGCATAGGTAAAAAAAAAATACCTAGAGGTATTTAGTAACATCCATTTATATTAAGAATCCCAAAAAAAAAGAAACAGGAGACAGACGCCGGATCTCACTGTGCCGCCGGTCGAACCTGAGGCCCCTCCGGTAGTTAGTGTGCCACTGGAGCGGGAGGCTCTGCCAGTGGGAACTGTACCACTGGCAGAGTAGGCCACGGTCCCTCCCGGTGACTAGGAAGCAGAGATTATCCTCTGTTACCTCAAGGGAGGCCCCATTAAGCTTTATTTGGATACGTGTTTGGATCGACAATATTACGATTCGACCGATATAGACCATCCAAGCTAGCCTCCACAGGTGTGTGCAGAGATCACATATGTCAGTGAAGGAAATGAAATTGAAAGGATTTACGACAAGAAGGACTTCGTCCCCATGAAGTCGAGCCAGCCAATGCGGGCTTTCCTACAGGCAGCAGGATTCTTGCTTGGGGGCTCAGATGTAGAGGACTATAGAATTTGATTTGATTTGATTTTGTTGTAATGATGATTTGTATTGAACAAGGTTTTTGAGGGGTTATCGGTCGGTGGGCACCAGTGACTCTCCCATTTTTTGCTCATCTTTTTGTATTCATTTCATTCATTAATGTCTGTGTCCAGCCTGCAGCTTCTTTATGTCTGTTTGTCTTTGTTTGTCCCCTCTATGTAATGCCTTTATGGCAAAATTTATAAAATAAAGAATCTAAATCTCTACCAGACACACTTTGCCTTTCACACCTCTAAGATCACTAAAATAAATACTGGAACTTAAGTAATCGACTATACTCTAGAATGCAGGTAGTGCCCAAACATGGCCATAGTCCAATAACTGAAACCAGTAAAAAAACATTTTTTATAAATAACTGAAGTGTGTTATGGAACGTTTCCATTGTTAGTCATTTTTTGACAGTATCAGCTACACTTTATGTGTATGTACCTGTGTCTGCAAGCACTCCAAATAAGCACGTAAGCTACATACTTGTGGTCTTATTTATTTATTTATTTGTTTATTTATATATTTTTTTAATGTTTCAGTCATTGGACTGCAACCATGCTGGAGCACTACCTTGAAAGATTTCAAGGCAATGCCCTAGCAATATGTACTGGTGTTGAACAAATCAACACAAGTACATGTTTTTTTGTTTTTTTTTAAAGTCTACTGCTTATTCTTTTGGACTCTTTTGCTGAACTGCCAAGTTGCAGGGACATGAAAAAAACCATCACTGATTGTCAAGCAGATGGAAAGACACAGGGGAAGGACAAGAGAGAGGTATGACATGACTGGGCAGTCTGTAACAGCTGTTGGGGAGTGGAAGAAGAAGGCATAATAATGTATGAGGTGAAGTGAGAGTCACTGTAAGGGTTGGATAACCCAAGACATAATATTTCCAGGAGATCAAGTCTTTTTGAGGACCTCAATTCACCAGAGATCCCTATCCTTTGTCATCTCCTTCATCAGGCTCAGGATCTTGTGGTCAGACTTCACCACTTCATCCCATGTCTTCCTGAGTTTCCCTCCTCCACAAGTTCCAGCCACATTAAGTGAATGGAACTTCTTTATATGGCTCTCCTCATCCAGATGCATCACATGTCCATACCAGTGCAGTCTTCTTTATTGAGCTCAACAGCTAATTACTCTTATATTCAGTTTTGCATTCACCATCTTTGTACTAATTCTTTCATGCACACTCACATTGCACATCCAATGGAGAATGGTTGCTTCATTTCTTTCCAGTCTTCTCAAATCCTCTTGCTTTCCAGACCCTTGTCTCACTACCATGTACAACTGTAGTCCTGACACAAACATCATACAATCTGTCCTTCACTCTTAGAGAAAAGATTTGTTTTGGCATGGTTTTTATGGTCAGATGCCCTTCCTAACTCCATCCACTTTGAGAGTGTAGTGGGAGCCTTTTATATGTCACTGGCATGGATGCTTTTATGTGTCACTGACACTGGTGATATTACACATCACCACCACAAATGCTGTTACAAGTCACCAGCACCAGCCACAAATACGGTTTCATGTGGCTTGATGAGTCTTCTCAAGCACAGCAAATCGCCAAAAGTCATGATCACTTGTCATATATATATATATTACTATTTAGCATCTGCTTTCCATGTTGGCATGGATTAGACAGTTTGACTGGAACTGGTAAGCCACAGAGTTGTGCAAGGAGCCAGTATGATCTTGTCTTCATCTCACATTGCTCTGTGATCACTTCAAAGCTGACATATGGTACACCATGCACCTGTTTAGGCAACATTGATTTGATGGAGGGAGAGAGAGAGCTAATGTACAGTACGTACAGCACACTTGATCATTATAAACAAATCATTTGTGCAGGTCATTTGGCAAAAGCTGAACACTCATATGTCATCTTCAACAGGAGAGTCCATCAACGCCTAGTTTAGAATAGAGGCAGCTGATGAAGGAAAAGTTCCATAAGTGGCTCGTCTGTTTTCTTGTGTTCATTCTGTTGTCCGTAAAAAAAAGTACGTTTTTTGTGCTTTGTGTATATTCCTGTTCCTTTTTTGATGTCCTGTACCTGGATATGCATCTGTATATACATATAGATGTAGGTATGTACATATATGTATGTATACACGCATATGCTCATATATCAT
>NC_068984.1:43405258-43406229 GCF_001194135.2 Octopus bimaculoides | reverse complement strand
TGTGTGTGTGTGTGTGTGTGTGTATGTATATGTATATATAATAATAATAATAATAATAATAATAATAATAATAATAATAATAATTTCTTAAGTAACCAGAAGATGGGTTTGATATTAATCTTCATTTGGTACAATGGCAATTTCAACCCATCCTGCTACTGCCCCTTATGGGTGAGACTCCTTTCACCATGTGTGACAACCTCTTGTTTGGTTTGTGGTAGGGTTTGTAAGAACAGGATCTCAAGTCTAACGTAACATCTAAAAAAGTGAGGTTGGTCTTGATTGTTATCTTGAGCCCCATGGAGCTAAGGGCACTAATTAGATCCTTCCTAAGCTTATCAAGGGTATGCCTGTTAGCTCCCCTAGAGATGGCCAGAGCATCATCTCTGTAGAGACCAAAGAGAACTGATGGAAACCTCTTCTTTAAATTGTTTGAAATATACAGTTCTATAAGTTCACAGATGCTCACCCTGTCGCAGGCTTCCATCACTACATCAAAAGAGCCCACTGGGTCAGTTTGTGCCATCTAGGTCAAGCCTTTATTAAACAGCAGTGTTTTTATGGTATGCATAACTACATCAATGTCTCTATCACTTATGTCAGTGAAGCCCCTTGCAAAAGTAAGTGCCTTTCCCAGCAGCTCTTTCAATATAGATGGGTAAACTTCTTTCCTGTAATGACATACACTGAACTCATACACACTTACACACACACACACACACACACACACACACACACACACACACACACAAACATATATTTGTAGGCTCAAAATAAGTGATTTTATATGCATAAAAATAATGAACATTGTCTGAATAAATAAGTCGATACAAATGTAGAATTTGTGTGTGTGTGTGTGTGTATGTATGTTTGTATGCATGTATGTATGTATGTATACGTGTGTATATATACATGTGTGTGTGTGTGTGTATATATATATATATATGCATATATATATATATATATATATA
>NC_068984.1:43402411-43405153 GCF_001194135.2 Octopus bimaculoides | reverse complement strand
TGTGTGTGTGTGTGTGTATGTATGTTTGTATGCATGTATGTATGTATGTATCATACAGGCTTAGCTGACTAAGTGCTTGCTTCATATCCAATAGTATTCACCATTTATTGATTTAAAGATGAAGTAAAATGCTGTACAAATTATATGTAAAGTAATCACTGAAGCCAGACAGAAACATAATTGTTAGTATGATAAAGAAATGATTAGTTGCTTTGGAGAACAAGAATTTTGCTTTGAGGCTTAAAGACAGTCTTTGGCATATCTTAAATATGAGACACTAATGGGTAAGTTTAGGAACATAGTCAAAACACTTCCTGATCAACAGTAAGTAGAATTACTGTTTGATAATTAAATGTGAGATAATTAAATCTGAGATAATTAAATGCAAACATCTACAATCTAGTATTTCAAAGGTTTTAGGCTGAAATTGTACCATTTTGTGTTAAGTTCAATTTTAACCCTTTTGATATCAGTCTATCTTACTTGTGGTTTCTAACACAAATCTCATCATTGAAGTCTTCAGATTTAAATTAAAACTTTCAGTGTCAGGAGCCACTATATCTAGCAGTCATTGGCTTGAAGAAGTCCTTTGACAACATGCCTTACTCTTTAATCTAGTAGTTGCTAAGGAAACTAGGTGTTGATGAATGGCCTTTGAGTGCTGTGTGAGTTATAGACAGAGTTGCAGTTAACAAAATAAGAGTCAGCAATGAATTGAGAGATGAATTTATCATGCTGGTAAGTCTTTCAAGGCTCAGTCATCAGCCACCTCCTGCTCATTGTAATCTTAAAGGCAATAAAAAAAGGGTTTAAGAACAAATATCCATGAGAACACCTATATACTGAAAGGTCACCCCCAACCCCACAAGTATCATGAACCTTACATTAAAATTGGTGTTAGTGATGAAGGATAGTGTATGTATATATGTATATATGTATATATGTATATATGTATATATCTTTTGTATTTTATCTTTCACTTGGTTTAGTCATTAGACTGTGGTCATGCTGGGTCATCACCGTGAGGAATTTATAGTTGAATGTATCAACCCCAGTACTTCTTTTTAAAGCCTGGTACTTATTCTATTGATTCCTTTTGCCTAACCACTAAGTTATGGGGACATAAACACACCAACACTGGTTGTCATGTAGTGGAAGGGGGACAAAACACACACGCACACACACACACACACACACACACACACACACACACACATATATATATATATATATATATATTATTTTGCTTAAAAGAGTTCCAACACTGTCTGTTTTTTATGTTTTATTTATATTCCTGCAGAACTAATGTGGGGTATAGAATATGGAATATACAATATATAATATAATATACAATATATAATATAAAATAAAATAAAAATGGATGGCACCATGAAATAAAGTATTGAATGTAGATGAAATATTGAGTGTTCAATATAAAGGATCAAATATATAAATATATAAATATAAATATATATATATAAAGGCGACTCGAGTTTCAGGGCTATTTCCCTTCGTCATGGCCGGTATGACAATCTTTAACAGATATATATATGCGTCGGGCTTCTTTCAGTTTCCATCTATCAAATCCACTCACAAGGCTTTGGTCGGCCCAAGGCTATAGTAGAAGGCACTTGCCCTAGGTGCTACACAGTAGGACTGAACTCAGAACCATGTACAAACCAACGTACAAACATAGACTTCCTCATATGTCAGAGGGGATCCCTAGAAGTAGTAGACAGTTTTTGTTACTTAGATGACCATGTTAGCAGTGTGGGTGGTTGTTCTGAAAGCATAGCTGCTAGAATAAGAATAGGCTGGGAAAAGTTCAGAGAGCTAATACCTCTGTTGGTAATGAAAGGCAGATTGTACAATGTCTGTGTACAAACAGCTAAGCTATGTGACAGTGAGATATGGGCTGTGACTACTGAAGACATGCAAAGACTTGAAAGAAATGAAACCAGTATGCTTCACTGGATTGGTAATGTCAGTGTGCATTATGACAGAGTGTAAGTGATTTCGAGAGAAAAACTGGGTATACATAGTATCTGACGTAGTGTGCAAGAGAGAAGACTGCACTGGTATGGCCATGTAATGCATATGAATGAAGACAGTTGCATCAAGAGGTGACCGTTTCTAATTGTAAATGGAACATGTGGAAGGGGTAGACCCAAGATGTGGGACAAAGTGAAGAGAAAGGATCTGCAGACATTGGGACTCACAAAGAGGATGACAGGGAATTGAGACTCGTGGCAGTTTGCTGTGCTTGAAAAAAAACACGTCAAGCTAAGCAAAAGTATGGTTGCTCTTGCATACAGGTTCATCTTCTGCAACTCTCTCCAGCTGAGTATCCCTAACCTTGCAGGCTAGTGTCATGTAAAAAGCACCCGGTATACTCTGTAAAGTGGTTGGTGTTAAGACAGGCATCCAGCTGTAGAAACCATGTCAAAGCAGACATGGAGCCTGAACAGCCCTTCAGTCATTCAGCTCCTGTCAAACCATCCAACCCATGCTAGCATGGAAAATGGACGTTAAATGATTATGATGATGATGACGATGATGATGAGGATGATATATACATATATATATGCATACTTTTTTCATCACTGTGAAGATATATATAGATGTGTGTGTGTGTGTGTGTGTATGTATGCATGTATGTATGTAAATGTATGTATGTATGTATATAATATATATATATATATATGTGTGTGTGTGTGTGTGTGTGTGTGTGTGTATATATAT
>NC_068984.1:43401097-43402388 GCF_001194135.2 Octopus bimaculoides | reverse complement strand
TATATATATATATATATATATATATATATATATGTATATATATGTATATATATATATGTATGTATATATATGTATGTATGTATATATATATACATAAATTTTCTGGTGATTTCCCAAGAAGCGATAAATTACAGAACTCAATATGTAAACAATATATTCTTTAATATGTTACAACTGAAAAGCTGTAAATTGCCAGTTCTCTGAGTTTCATATTTCCACCCATTCAGTTGGTAATCTGAGACTGTTTTCACTTAAATTATCTGATATTTGAATGTATTTTGAAATATTATATGAAAGCTATCAAGAAAACGTTTTTTAAATTATGCAAGACTTATATAATTTTACATTTTACATTTCATTTATGGCTCTTGTGGGAATACACCAAATGTCTTTTTTTCTTTTTCCTTTACTTAGCATTGCATTTGGAATTTAAACATCAAACAAAGAAGGTCACTTTAAGAACTGTTCTCTAATAAAATTCTGTTGTTGTTTAAGAAATTTTTTTAAAAACAATTTTCCAAAAACACTTCAAAATCAATGCTTTTTCTCTGAACCAAGTCAGAATTCTAGAAGGCTGATACTTACACAGAAGATGCTTTTAACTTCATGCATACAAGGTGCTAATAATTCTGTTCTTTTGTTCAAACCATTACTTCCTTGAAACAAAATTCTTGATTTTTTGATCAAAGGTCACACCACATTTTTGCTTTGAACCTACCGTTCCCAACTGCTTGCACCTTATCTACAATTGACCAGATAATTGAATTCTTGAAGACTTGCTACATATAAGAACCATATCAATTTCAACAAAGCCATAGCACATTTTTGTTCAGGACCAACAAATGGATGTTTGTCCCTATAAAATCGATTTTTTAATGCAAATTCAGTTACTTGAGATTTGTCTCTGTTGTTGTTTCTACTTTAATGTTGTATACAATCAATAATGCCATACAGTTACCATCAAGCAGGCAATTCTCATGAATACTGAAGTTGCATGATTGGTGTGCATCAGCTATTCCTCTATCTGTTTCATTCAGACTTGCAGCATTTATACCTCTGATATAATAACCAAACTTTTTACTCCCTGAATATGTAACCTTAATACAGTTGCAATTTAATATCTTGCTATATTTATACCTCAGCAGAAAATGGTAATCTATCAAATTAAGGAATTCCTTAGCTGTATTAGTTCATACTACTTAATTAAATACTAAGATGAACCATAAGATACACTTCTTTTTATTCCTGATGCTTCACTGCATGTTTTCAATGCTTTATATATATATATATA
>NC_068984.1:43398805-43400918 GCF_001194135.2 Octopus bimaculoides | reverse complement strand
ATCATCATCATCATCATCGTCGTTTAACGTCCGCTTTCCATGCTAGCATGGGTTGGACGATTTGACTGAGGACTGGTGAAACCAGATGGCTACACCAGGCTCCAATCTGATTTGGCAGAGTTTCTACAGCTGGATACCCTTCCTAACGCCAACCACTCAGAGAGTGTAGTGGGTGCTTTTACGTGCCACCAGCACGAAGGCCAGTCAGTCGGTACTGGCAACAGCTTCGCTCAAAATGGTGTATTTTATGTGCCACACGCACAAGAGCCAGTCCAGGGGCACTGGCAACCATATATATATATAAATATAATCTCATTGGAGAGTCTATTATAGCTGAGTGTTTTATTATAGTATGTAACTGCCTCAATAAAAACAGTTTTATAGGATGATGCTGAGTGCACCCATTCATGGACATTTTCAATTAAGTTCTTCAAGATATTGAGTCAGTGATTTGATTGTTAAGATATGCCCAGAAAGGAACAGTCTCCATGTGGATGGTGAGTAGGAGGACAGCACTTGTAATGAAAGATAGAAGAAAGGGGAATATTGTGAGAAACTACCATCCCATAGCATGCCTAAGCATAATCTGAAAGATATTCACTGGAATATGTACAGCAAAGACATACACTTTCCTGACACAGGAAGAAGTACTACCAAGGGAACAAAAAGGATGTAGGGAGAGTTCACAGGGTACCAAGAATCATCTGGTGATTGATAAAACAGTTTTGAGACATTGTAAAAAAACATCATACAAGCATGTCTATTGCTTGGATTGACTTTAAGAAGACATATGATATGATGCCTCATTCTTGGATCGTTGAATGCCTGCAGATGTTTGGTGTTGCTGACAACATCAAAACTTTTCTGATGCATAGCATGAAAGAGTGGAAAACCAAATTGTAAAGTGACTTGTTTTCTCCATTATTATTTGAAATTGCACTAATATCCATGACAATGACACTTAGGAAAGTTAAGATGGGTTACCGATGTGGCAAGAAAGCCTATCATTGAACTGTCTTCTGTTTATAGATGACCTGAAATTGTTTAGGAAATCTGAAAAACAGATAGATTCCTTAACCAAAACAGTCCAGAAGTGAGGTAGGGACATTGGTATGGAATTTGGGATTACCAAATACTCAGTACTTAATATGAAAAGAGGGAAGTAAGCAGCCTGCAGAGGATTGCGGTTACCATCAGAAGAGACCATGGGTGAACCCAACAATAGTGAATATAGATATTTAGGGATTTTGGAGTTGGATGACATTCTACACAGAGAAATGAAAGTCAAGGTCAGCGAAGTGTATCAAAAAAGGGTGAAGATGGTGTTGAAATTCAACCTGAATGCCAAAAATGTGATTACCACAATGAATATCTGGGCAGTTGCAGTCAGATATCATGCGTCCATCTTCAAATGGACTAAGGAGGAATATCAACACTGAATAGAAGGCCTGTGTTACGAAGGAATGATAATAATGATAATAGTAATAATAATAATAATAATAATAATAATAATAATAATAATAATAATAATAGTAATAATAATAATAATAATAACAATAATAATAAACATGGGTGTTTTGTTCAACATCCTTAAACAACCCTTATTCAAGGAACATTTGAGCAGGATGGGCTACTCAACCTGAATAAAATTCTAACATGGCCCCCACCTGTGAGGTTATGCGCTGTTTATTTTGATATGAGATCACCATGTCGTGCACATATAGGCAGGTAGTCATGATGGGTATACTGGGCTTTGTATATTTTACTCCAGTGTCTCTTTGGTGGCATGCACTGCTCTCTCACTCAATAATAATAATAATAATAATAATAATAATAATAATAGGCTTTCGACAGTGTTCCCCACACATGGATTCTGGAAACACTAGCCATAAACAAGGTGGCACCAATTATCATAAAATACATAGAGCACTCAATGAACAAATGGCAGACAGTGCTACAGCTCCAAACAAAAGAGGGACTTGTGAAAACGAAAGCCATCCTCATTAGAAGAGGAATATTCCAGGGAGACACGCTCTCTCCACTCCTGTTCTGCCTGGCACTCACACCTTTAACAGAATTGCTAAATAGAACTGGATGCAGTTACAAATGCTAT
>NC_068984.1:43382882-43397030 GCF_001194135.2 Octopus bimaculoides | reverse complement strand
CGTTATAAAAATAAAACTACTGAATAATAATAATAATAATAACAACAATAATAATGATAATGACAATGATAATAATAATAATAATAATAATAATAATAATAATAATAATCCTTTCTACTAAAGGCACAAAACCTGAAATTTTTGGGGAACAGACTAGATACCAGAGAGAACTCTCAAGATAAAACAAAGTGAGTATAAGGAAGGATCAGACAGTGGATTGCAGGGATGGATGGTTTCATTAGAGTGTGGTTTGAGATGAAGGGAGAGGTGAGCGTAGTGAGTGATGATAAGGATGGATGTGCAGTTGATGGGAAATGCCAGTATGGAGATGGGGTAAGATGAGAGAGATAGAAGTAGTTTTATCTCTCTATCTTCTTGAAGTAGTTCAGGAAGGAAGGAAGATCAGAAAGTAATGGGATGTGCAGGGTATAGGAGAAGTACGGAGGGAGATGTGGAAATACATAAGGATAGCTATAGTGACTGGGGCTTGATGGCCGATATATACGAGGGTTTTAGGAATGATAACAGATCTAAGAAGTATTAAGAATGATAGCAGATACAAGAGGTGTTAAGATGAAGTATCACAGACGAGAGAGACAAATAACTGAAGGTACAGAATGGAGGTGATTGCTGAAAATAGTGTGGGAAAGGAAGATAGTGAGAATGATGGATTGAAGAGGTTTGAGCAGTGGTGGGGAAAGAGAATTGGTAGTACAAAGAATGGGGGGTGTAATATGTGCCAATTCTGCTCTCAAGAGAGTACTGCCATAGATAGAGGAGATATGGCAGGGATAGGTGTTAGGGACATGTTTGATGGATGAAACATGGGGGCAGAACAAGTGTGGGGACAGGGTCCAGCATGTTCAAGCATAAACCTTATGCTTTTAGGACACCAATTTGCTGTGATAGATTGATCTTCTTGAGCACAGTGAATCAATAACCATCTTAGTTCTTTGTCATCCACTCCATAATACTTAGAATCTTGAGGTCAACCTTCACTACTTTGTCTCATATCTTCCTGGATCTCCCTTTCCCACAAGTTTCACTCACTCTGCCAGTTAACCACCTTTAACAGAAAGAGCATTCAGTTGACTAAATAAATAATTATGTATTTTGTATTTCAAAAACTGTAACAGGAGTGGCTGTGTGGTAAGTAGCTTACTTGCCAACCACATGGTTCCGGGTTCAGACCCACTGCATGGCAACTTGGGCAAGTGTCTTCTACTATAGCCTCGGGCCGACCAAAGCCTTGTGAGTGAATTTGGTAGAAGGAAACTGAAAAGAAGCCCGTCGTATATATGTGTATATATATATATATGTATGTGTGTTTGTGTGTCTGTGTTTGTCCCCCCACCATCGCTTGACAACCGATGCTGGTGTGTTTACGTCCCCGTAACTTAGCAGTTCGGCAAAAAGAGATCGATAGAATAAGTACTAGGCTTACAAAGTATAAGTCCTAGAGTCGATTTGCTCGACTACAAGGCGGTGCTCCAGCATGGCCGCAGTCAGATGACTGAAACAAGTAAAAGAGTAAAAGAGTAAAAGAGTTGTAAGTTTGAATATTGTGACAGTAATTAAAAATATTAATTGAGACAATCCCATATCTATATCAGTATATACGTCTTAGGCAGCTTAGTGTTTTACAATTCCAGTTTTTAATGAATTAAGAGCTTCGGAGAGGAGAGGGGTGGGGCAAATATTTTTATAGTAAGAGGTGCATTCCTTTGATGAACCACTTTCTTGTAAGGAAGTCTGAGATAAACATAGGTACACATCACTATCATCCAATTGCTTTAGAAAGATTTGAAGCTTAATCTCACAGTATTTCGATTATAGTCATTCAAAGAAAACCAATGATTTATATCAAATTAGTAAATGAAAATCTCATCTGTTTGTACAAAATTTTTTCTAGATAGGGAAAATAGATGCATCTAATGAAAACATCTATTTATCCCTTGCGAAGTAACGAAACTGCTTGATTTGGGAAAAGTAGTTTCCCTTTAGAATATTCTGAGCGCATAATTTCATTATCTCCCTTTATGCGATAAGGAATTACTTCCCTTAGATTAAGAGTTATTTCCCTTGAATTATAAATTTTTCGTTATTTTAATTTCTGCATAACATTTTAATTGTCGGTATATTTAATGTTTTATTTTTAATATCTCTGCTGATAATGATGTTCTTTTTCCATAGAGTTGGAAGATAGACTACAGACCCTTTTAAGAAAATACAATTAATTTAAAACCTTCGTATACGGATGTTTATTATAGTTACTTGTACATGTTAGACTATAAAACTACCGAAACATCATAAAACTGTTCTAACATAATCATTTCTTCTATAGAAATCCAATATTATGTATTACAATTTCGTTAATTCTAACGGATGATACACAAATTCTTTTTAAATCGAACGTCCTTCATTAAGCCAAAGATAAGAGCTGTTCCTAATAGCGTAATTACTTCCCTTTAATCGCCTTTGCGTCAGTTTGTAAACGTTTGTGTATCGTGAGCTTGCATCGCGCGCCTATGTGCGTGTGTGCGTGTGTGTGTGCGTGTGCGTGTGTATGCGTGCGTGTGTGTGTGTGTGTGTGTGTGTGTGTGTGTGTGTTTGTGTGTGTGTGTGTGTATGTGTGTGTGTGTGTGTGTGTGTGTGTGTGTGTCATATTGATGCAGTTAGAAGGACGAACAGATGACGGGACAGAATAAATATTTTGTATTCTTTTACGTTCAAAGGTCAATTTTAGGTAGACTGAGTACCAGTTAATATGTTGTTGTTGTTGTTGTTGTTGTTGTTGTTGTTGTCGTCGTTGTTGTTGCTGATATTACTTTGTCACCGTCATCGTTGTTGTTTAACCAGAAGAAAAAACTTTAGTGGAACAGACTTATAATCAAAATCATTCAAACAGTGGCCATCTTTTCCTTTCTTCAAGCATCTATGACTGCGTTATGCTATACGTGTTTCTTTTCTAAGAAGATAGGGTACGAATTTCATGAAGATTTGTGTTCTTGCTTCTCCTGAAAGCACAAACGACACTTTGTTGCTTTTAGCGCCATGTGAGCTTTGGTGGAGCAGACATAAAACCAGATATTTGAGACGTGACCAGATAGTCTTTTTCTCCTCTGTAGTGCACTTTAGATCACATTACTCAACGTGTCTTTCGTTTCTAAATTAATAGGGCGTGACTAAGATACATTTGGCTACTATTTCTAGCAGGTCGAATGACCACGTAGAGGCATTCTTGTGGGTTCCTAATGTACTGAATCACTTCAATCATCTCAACAAATATGTGGCGTTATGATGATATTATTAAATAATAATGAAATTATTGTGTATAGTGATCAGGTGTACTACAACTTATCAAAGGTACATAGAATTATGTACAAATGTTAGGAAAGGGAACCTATGGATGGATATCAGGTGTAGTGGTAGCGAATTTCAGGAAGCGTGAAGATTTTAAAGGATGCAATGTCTCGGCAGCTAACAACTGATGCAGATAGTTTGTTCCATGCTTCAGCAACTCTGAGAGTGAAAAAATGTTTCCGAAAGGCATGGGAGCTGTGCTGTTTTCTGACTTTGTAGGCATGCCCACGTGTGTTAGACAGAAGGAGTTCAAAGAGGTGCTCAAATTAGTTGTTGGTACGATAATTAATAATTTTGTGGATGTTTACCAACTCAGTTGCCAGACGTCGGAGCTTCAATGTATCTATGCCCAGGGAGGCAAGGTGTTCAGAGTATGGTAGATGCCTAATGGAGGGTATTCGCTTAGATGCACGTCTCAGGGGTTCCAAACTGGTGATGACAAATTCCAAGTGTGGTCTTACCATAGCCATATACAGCCTTAAATGATAGCTGGAGAACGGCTGACAAAGGTTTTACACCCTCGGCCTTCTTGACAATTTTAGAGAAGTGCTTTGTCCAGCGCAAATCACTGCTGACAGTAATGCCCAAGTCACGTTCACAAGAAGACTTCTTGATGTTAGTGTCGCTAAAAAAGTATGTAGACACTGGGTTTTTCCTTCTAAAATGCATGATGGTACACTTGTCCACAGCCAGCTTGAGTTGCCAGTCTGTGATCCATTGTTGCATTGTGTCCAGGTTCGATTGCGAGAAAGATCTATAGTTTTCAGGATCTGTCCTTTTTATCTTAAGCTACAGCTTGATATCATCTACATATTTCAGCACTGTGGCATTCTTTAGGTTGGCATCTATGTCATTAATGTGTGCAACAAACAAAAGGGGACCTGCGGTACACCAGTTGACATCTCATAAGGTGAAGAATGCTGTCCTAGAACCGTGACTACTTCTTTTCGGCTGAGAATGAAGGATTAGAAATAAATATTTCTGAAATTCTTTAAGTACCAATCAAGTACTGAGGCTAGTATTTGACAGCTAATAACCAAGGCGGTGAATAGGTAGAATCGATAGAGTGTTAAGGTGAATTCCACGCAGTATTTATTCCGATTCTATACGCTCTGAGTTCAAATCCACCTGAGGTCAACTTTCCCTTTCATCGTTTCGGGGTCTATATAATAAATAAAAAAAGTACTAATCCAGGACGGTGGATTGATGGATTGTTGTTTGTTCGGATACTTCAAAACCTGCCATGATCGATTAGTGTAGCAGAATTAATCCGTCACCCAGTTCAACACCACCACGTGAGATTTTGGGAGCCTCTAGAGGAAATTACTCTATTGCAAGTTTGATAATAATTCCCTCCCTCCTTACCTCCCTCCTTACCTCCCTCCCTCCCTACCTACCCCCTACCTACCCCCTACCTCCATACCTCCCTACCTACCTACCCATCTACCTCCCACCAATCTCAAAGGATCTGTAAAGGATCATGGGCAATGATTTTCCTCCTGGCAAAAAGAAAATACAGCAAAATGCTCGACAAAAGACTTCTAAATTCTATATTGCTATAGAAGGAATTCCACCTGAGGGCATCTTGGTCCTTCAGCTTTATTGGGCCGATATAAGAACAAGTTGTTGGGTGGATTTCATTTATTCTACCCTTTTTCTTACTTGTAGATTTGCATCTCTGGTAGCAATCTGCCCTCCACTGCTAAGAAGACAAAATTACACATTCTTCATGACTAATGTGTGTGACCTCACTCTTGACGAATATGACCTTACTTTGTATGAAAGTCGTATAAGTGCACGTAACCTGTATACGTGCACCTGACCTGCTTGGAAACAAAGTCATTCGCTCAATGACATCAAATCATTTGATATAGATGTGCTGGCTATCAGCGAAATTAAGACTGCTAGTGTGCAAACAGTTTTGCCCATCTTCCGCGACTACTAGCTGTATGCATCTTTTGGTTGATCCGGATCGGGCCGGGGTACTGGCAACACAAGGGGGTTGTGAGGGGTGCGAACCGCACTGAGAGACATTATCATAGCGGGTTACACTAAAAGAGGATTTTCTAGAAAAATAATACATAAAATATGCTAACTCGATGAATGAATCTGTTTCATGTAACACCAGAGTTTAACACACGAAGTCCATGCAGTTCTTAAAAGCTTTTCTACTATTCTTATCGAAACTAATTTTCACAAGGTGATTTAAGTGTGAATATATGTAATAGTTTGAATGATAGTGTAATTTACAGGTGTAATTTTTTTAATTTTGCTAGTCGTTTATATCACTGCTATTGCTATATTATTCATAGATGCAAAGGAATTATAATTTACGAATAATATTAGTATAAAAAAGACTTTACCAAGGTTTCTTGTATGGTCTCATACGGGAAGAGTTCCATGGAAAGATGATGTCATGAACTATCTTTTCTACTCTAGGCACAAGGCCCAACATTTTTGGGGAGGGGGCCAGTCGATTACATCGACCCCAGTACGCAACTGGTACTTAATTTATCGACCCCGAAAGGATGAAAGGCAAAGTCGACCTCAGCAGATATTTGAACTCAGAACGTAGACAGACGAAATACCGCTATGCTATGCATTTCGCCCGGCGTGCTAACGTTTCTTATTTCATTATTGCCCACAAGGGGCTAAACATAGAGGGGACAAACAAGGACAGACAAAGGGATTAAGTTGATTATATCGACCCCAGTGCGTAACTGGTACTTAATTTATCGACCCCGAAAGGATGAAAGGCAAAATCGACCTCGGCGGAATTTGAACTCAGAACGTAACAACAGACGAAGTACCGCTAAGCATTTCGTCCGGCGTGCTAACGTTTCTGCCAGAGACCGTTTTTTGGTATAATATGTCGCCCAGGACGGGACAGGCTGAGGAGTCAATGCCACATCGGACAATATTCAAGTACGAGTGGAGACATCCAAGTACCGCATCGCCGCATCCTACAGAAGAGAAAGGGCATGCCTTTGTACAGGTCGGGGAAGAAGTCTGCGTTAAACCCCCAAATGCATGGTGCACATCACAGTGGGGAAAGGGGACAATAACCTCTATGAATTCGAGGAACAATGTGTCCGTAGATGGCATGATACGACATGTTTTGGATGTGCGCAGGAGGATGGGGCCAACGGTAATGGACAAGAAGACGAAGTCGGCAGCAACATGTCAGGAACTGAGGCCAGTCCCATGGCAGTCACAGGTTGGCTGATTATGACACAAGTTAAGGCGTGCGACCAGGGTTGAGGAGAGGGTGTGGGCAGGTTGGTTGAACGATCTTCAGATCAGGGGCGCGTGTGGTGTTATGAGCCAGGGTGTGTTGTAGGGAAGGATCGGAAGTGAGAGAGTAGGCATGTCCTGTTGGAAGTGGGGCCTGTGGGTCCCACCGGAAGGGCCACGGTGGGCATGCGGGGTCAGTGAAGCGCGAAGACGCAGTCGGCGGCGAACAGCGCATCAGAGCAGACGTGTGTCAGACTGTACAGCGACGGATAGCGCACGTGGACGTTGAGTGAATCTTGCAGATCGAGACAGAGCACGTGGTCGTTGAAAATAACCCTTTTTCCGGACCGACAGATAAGACTACCGCAATTATCTCTTCGCTTCCGTCCTTTTTCTTCCTTTACATCACACAGGACATATTCGTTTATCAACCGAGTCCATCGTCAGGATCGCCTTTGTGTTCCTTTGGCTGGGAGCATGGTTCTGTCTGGTGGCTATGGTGATAGAGATTGTAAGGTGAACTTTCTCATATGAGTGTATATTGTCTTCGTATTGTTTGCTTTTATCTCTGTTTGAGGTTTCTATGCAAACTGCACACATCTACTACTACAAGATGAACAGTGAAGTGACATAATCGACAGCGTGCTAAACAAAATGTTCTCCGATTTTTATTAAACATTCTTCAAACTTCCAATCTCAAATCTCGCTGAGTTTTACGTTGCTCTTCCAGCTTTTGGAGTCGTGAACATAAAGTATTAGTTAAGTAATGGTTTATGTAATTTTAATTGGTTTATATAATCGACTCCATTCTATTCCGCAACTTCAGACCTTGTGCTTATACTAAAAGTTATTATTATTAATTTCAACACCGAGTACATTTGCAGGGAAAATGTATGTTAATGGCAACATGATAATTGTTTGCTCTTAGCCAGTCTCTGGGGAATAAAATATGTAGGGTGCGCCCCGAGTTTTTTCAATGATCCTTCTAAATTAGCCACTAAGTAAAAAACAAAAATATCCAATGAAAATTTTAACTATGAACAGAATAATATAGTTTGCCGAATAGAATGTTGTTCCACAGAGTGTAGTCTTTGTCAGCGTATTATAAAATACTCTAGAATCAATAGAGCGTAGGAGTTAATGCTTTGCGATTTTTTGTTACGCCCCTTTACATCCTAAGTCAAGAACCCGTCGAGATGAACTTAGCTTTCACCCTTTCAGTGTGTCAATTTAATTCGTCCCTACAATTCCATATCTTTGTGTCGTTATTGTTACTGACATGGAGCAAGGTGTAAGCTCACGGTACGTTGGATAGTGTTATACTTTTGATTGACGACATTTCATTTAACTATTTTTGTATGTAGCTTTTTTACGTACTTCAGTCCGGTGAGGAGAAAAAGAACTCGTAGTATTTCCAGGTGCTCCTGAACTGAGGAGATCGATCGACTGATATTGAACTCGAATTATTGCACAATATTAACTGATAAAGGAGATCTATGCTCAAAAATATTCCAGTCCTACCCACTCCATCATTTCTTTTAGTTAATCATGGTATATCAAGGAATACATTATCTAATGTGTCCTTCCCTTTTTTATGACAGTAAGAGGGGGGGATTTGGGTGCTATTTCTAGCAGGTGAAGACAATTCTTGAAGGCTCCCTAACTAGTTTGCTTCTGCATTTATTGAAAGAAAAATGTGAGCAAGATGAGCGCTATCAGTAGTTGAAGCTTAAAATGGGGAAAAGTTAGGAAAGTATTTAGACAATAGATAGGAGGAAATGTATGGTAAATGGACGGGGGTTGGATAAAAGAATTATACCGATTGTAAAGACAGAAGTGACAGATGGAGAATATAGTGCATCGGTGTGTTAGTGAATGAAAGTTTGTCAATCAGTCGAATGGACCACGCCTTTAGTTTTTCTGTAATATATATATATATATATATATATATATATATATAACTGCAGTGTTTCTGAGTATTTGTAGAAACTACTCTATTATATGAACAATATGCTAGTGTGGGGAACAAATGCTTTGTGTAACGTTAGCGGCGGAAGTAATATGTGGTCCCGGAGAGAAGGCGTAGACATTGAAATATATGTTATGTTATAGCAATATGTTGCCACCACAAGAGAATTTCGCACATTGTGTGTGTGTGTGTGTGTGTGTGTTGGGGTAGTGCTACCAATATGAAGATTTAGTTGTGAATTATTCATGAATATCGAGGATATTTCGTTGTAAAGACATTTCCTTCGTGTGTGTGGCGACTTTGTTCTGTCACTATTAAAGAAGACTAGACTCTGCATTCATTGAAGTAGGTTTTCAATGTCTTTGTTCATGAATGTTGTGTATTGAATACACACTGCTTATACCTTTGTGAAGAAAACATGAATGGCACAACATTAAATTTCCTTTTTATTAAAAATAAAATGTTTTTGTGACTAATCAAAAGAACATATGATCGTTGTCATATTGACGAAGACGCGGTAATTGGATTCTCTTCTAACACAATAAGATAGCAGCTTCAGTTGATTCACTTCAAACCTCCCTTTCAATTGCAACTGGAACTTATAAGATAAAAGAACAAGCTTTATTTTCGTCCTGCTGGAATCTGAAGACCTTGTGAGAGGTGTCGAATATTTCAACCCACCATCTTAAAAGTGTTAAAAGTGTTCTATTTCTCTTATATGCGAGACACAGAACCATACATTAAATATTTGAGTAGTGTATTTGATATTTCATTTTTAGATGTATTCACCATTTTTTGTTTTTATTTCACGAAAAGAGGAAATCAGGATAATGATACTTGAGCTTTTCTCAAGACCATAAGTTTTGTATATGAAACTATATCATACTGAGTTCTCACTGAGCCACAGTTACAACCCCCAATGACTTTGGTTACATTTGACTAAACAAGAAATCTATAATACTTGGGAATATAAAAGTAAAGTTTGCTACGTACATGCTTTTCTCCTCAAGAACGTTAGGAACATATGAAAAGTGAACTTGCTTGAAGCGAACAAATGAGAACCGTACAATCATGACCAAGCGGCAGGTTCGACCTCTTTGGTGTGCTCACTACTTTTACAATTTGATATTGATTTATTGTAGCTAGACACGGAACTATTTTAATAGAAGAAGTAAGGAAACCAAATATATTGACGTCAGTAATTTCCTCGCTGTTATTTTGCAAAGAATCTTGTGGCACGTAATACGTCATTCCCAATACCAGTTTACTGTCTAAATATGGGATTATTTGAGAAGCACACTTCATTTCAGTACCTGAGTTTCTGAGTGGTTCTGTGATTTTAAATACCAATTTCTTATATTAGCAAAAGATGACGAATTTAGGAATAAGAGTATGTAGATCTAATAAAACCTGATATTACCCCGGTACTTTATCGAAGCCAGAGGGACATAAAGTTGACCTTGGATTTGAACTTAGAAAGTAAAAAACTGTAGCTGAATACGAATGTTCATACTTGTTACGCAGATTTTTACTCTTCAACCATTTAAAATATTTAACTGATTAACATCACTTCTGTAGTCAGGCGAGAACTGGTGTTTTCAAACAGATATTATCATAAGTCCAATAAACATAACATTGATTCATTTTATGCAAGCTATGTAAATAATATTTAAAGGAAAACTTGAAAGTTTTGATGTTCGTGCCTTTCCCTGAGACTTCAGTAGTATATATAAGTTAAAGAGTATAGAAAAAAATGCAAAGTCGATTCACGAAAACCTTATCATTTTCTCAATAATGCTCTCATCTGAGACTAATTGTGCTAAATTTTAACCCATTTAGGGTAATAAATAAATTGGTTGCAGCTGTGGCAGTCAGATAAATAAGAAAGAAAGAAAAACAGTTCAATACAGAAAATTGAACTATCAGCAATAACAGATGGTAAATATTGATTTTAATTTTCCTTTATACAGATATTTTCCCTTTTGTTTGTTGCAATTTTATATCAATATTTGTCAATCGATAAATCATTCAATATTCAGTGGGCGGAGAGTTGACAGAAATGGAAAAGAAGAGGATTAAATTTTTATGATATGAAGTTAATAGCGTTCCTCTACATTTAAATTACACAACTTTTGAAATAGCCTTTCATTTTGTCATTGTCATTGAAAAAAGTACCAGTTCAATCGAATATACCTTCCCACACGGATTATCGCCTGACTCTCAAACGACGGGAATATTTTGTTTATCAAATATTTTCCTGTTCTATATTTAAGAGATGAGGAATTATATACATTATTTACATTACTTACATTTGACGGATATTTGTCCTCATCTTGTTTGTTGTTAACACAACGTTTCGGCTGATATACCCGTCAGCCTTCATCAGGTGTCTTGGGGAAATTTCGAACCTGGGTTCTCATTCCTAAGGTATTTTTCGATGTTATTATTATTATTATTATTATTATTATTATTATTATTATTATTATTATTATTACTCAGGTCATTGCTTGGAATCGAACTCGGAATCTTAACCACTACGCCATATGCCCACGGGCATATGGTGTAGTGGTTAAGAGCGCGGGCTACTTACCCCAAGATTCCGAGTTCGATTCCAAGCAGTGACCTGAATAATAATAATAATAATAATAATAATAATAATAATAATAATAATAATAATAACATCGAAAACTACCTTAGGAATGAGAACCCAGGTTCGAAATTTCCCCAAGACAACTGATGAAGGCTGGTGGGTATATCAGCCGAAACGTTGAGTTAACAACAAACAAGGTGAGGACAAATATCCGTCAAATGTAAATAAAGTAAATATTTTCCTACACTGTAACTCATAGGGCCTGACTGATGTATGCAATTGTCTTAGTAAATTAATCTTAAAACATGTGAGTGTTGTCATTGACCTATTAAAAGATCTTCCGTTTCCTCTATCATAGGATACTCAAGATTCCGACTTCTTAAACCGTTAACCAAACTAGATATGGAAGTATATCACGTATAGTTTAGTGATTGTGACTCAGTTATGAATACCAAGACCTCATTCGTAATAAACGAGTCAGACGACTTGATTAAATGAAATTAAAGTCATGACTTTTTAACCCTCATCTTTCATTACCATTTTATTTTTCATTTTAATTTACGTAAATGTTACTTGGATTTTCCCAGATTATAGATATCTTTTTCATATAAGCAGCCTTTAAAAGTGGTCAACAGATTCGAACGACCTCGTCTCTCCAACAGCTCCATGTGAATATAATTCTTATCTAGCATTTCATTATGATTTTCGCAAATTAGACAGCTAATGGTAGATCTTTTCTAATAACTGAGAAACCCCTCGGTCAAAATACCTTGTTATTTCGTACAAACGAACTGAAATATTCCTGTGGTTCTGGAGAGGTCATAGGAAGTAAAAATGTATCTGTTTTTATAACTGAAATACATAAAGTAGCTCAGAACTAAGAACTAACAATGTTCTCGTCAATTATCTCGCATGATATTTCTTTACAGCCAGAATAATTTGAGTTAAGATATATTTTCCAATAAATCAGCATTGAAACTAATGAGATATACTTGTTCGTTGGAAGTTATTGAATGAAGAAGGAGAAACCATATTAAGTGACAACTCTCTCTCTCTCCCTCTCAATCTCTCTCTCTCTCAAATTCACTCACTCTCTCTATCACTCTCTGTCTGTCTCTCTGTCTATCTGTCTGTCTGTCTGTCTCTCTGTCTCTCTTCCCTCTCATACATACATTTATACACAAGTATAAATGTGTATATGTGCGTGTGTTTGTGTTTAAAGTTTATGTAAAAACAATCTAGCATTAAACTGAAGAATCACTCAATACTTTTATAGTAGAGTATATATTCATTAATGTTTATAGCAAAAAGGTTGATAGTAACTACGAAGTTTCGGCTTACCAACCGTCTTTCAGTGAGTTTCATGACGGCTGATAAGCCAAAGAAACTGAAGATGGTCTGCGTCCACAAAAATCGGTTTATCACTTGGATGCTTCGTAAGATATAAGAAAACTAGGGCTAAAACTGAAGTTGAGAGACTGATTTGGTGGGAAAATGGGTCACTAGTAAGAAAGAGGAATGCAAGGAATCAAATTTTCAATAGACACATCACCTGCCCAAATAAGCTTACCAACAATCTACTGCGAATATAGCAATGCACAAATATAGAGTTCCGATTTTAGACTTGGTGAGGTTCTAAGCTTGGCGGTCCTTCATTAAAAAAAAATTCAACAGTGGTAGTAGCACAGCTGGGGATAAGAGGGTGCGCCGCCCCGGGTGATGCTTTTATAGGGACGGCACTTTTGGGTTTGCTGAATAAACCTGTATAGGCTCGTGGGCCCGGGAGTGGAGCGGTGACTCAAGAGCTTCCGCGGACAGCGCACACACTTGCTTTTCCACTGACAAACAGTCTCACAGTATTAAAATCATATGTCTTCTCATTATTCTGAAGTTTCTGCGGATTGTGTGGCTCTACACTGTAGCTTGTTTTAGTTTACGCTTAAATAATATACACCTCTCTTGAATGTTTTAGCAAGCAGAGCCGAGAGGTTGAGAGGCGACTTCAAATAATTACGCTATGTGTAAATATTTTGGATTGTTATTGTCATTATTATATTGCCTATATGTGCAATGTTCTATTTTATGGATTATTTCTAGAATGAAACAATCTATGCAACGTCACTGATCATCAATAACGAACAAAAATATATTCGTAGTTTATTCTCTGACCCGTATCAGTCTATTATAATAGCCTCCCTATAGAGGCGGTTGTTATTACACAACAAAACACCAAATAAATCTCTAGACTCGTGCCAAATGTTTCACAGAAATATCAATCTATCGATAAATTATTTTCTTTCACCAACTAACAAACCACTCTCTGTCTTTTGTTTTGTTTTTGTTTGTTTTGCCTTTTTTTTCGTTTTTCTTTCTTTTTCTTTCTTTTATTCTTTTCTATAAATACTCTTCCAAGAAAACCACAGTATTTAGAATATAAGCTTCATGAACAGAGGAGTTCAGTGTTTCTCATAATAGTGTTGAGAGACAAGTGTGGGGTTGGAGGGGCAGACAAATAGCCATGTTTGATAAAATCAGGTTTTAAACTTTTTAAAGTTGTCCACCACCAATGGGAAGAAGAATTATATAGATGCAGATTCAATTTTGAATTTTCTGTAATAAATATATAAGGAGAAGCTGTGAGGGAGAAGTCCGGAGATAGTTTGTGTTTGTCATCTGAGACCCATTGCAATTGTTGATGATTCGCATCACATTGCAAACAATGAGTCAGATGATAAAGATACAGTTCAAGTATATGTGAGAGGTGGGGATAGTGTGTGTGTGTATGTGTGTGTGTGTCTGTGTGTGTGTGTGCGTGCGTGCGTGCGTGTGTGCGTGTGTGTGCGTGCGTGCGCGAGTGTGTGGGTCTCATAAATAGCATATTGTATGCAGAAGCAATGTACTTACATACAAGAACACATATTGGATATGAATTCATATTAAAGTGTTCGTGAATAATCAACCTCTCCGAATAATACTACGTACACTTATATAT